>NC_141073.1:45023385-45250280 GCF_041138505.1 Cibotium barometz | reverse complement strand
GACCACCCCCTCGTCCTCTTTGCCACATGCATAATCTCTGGAATGGTCTCCACTCCTATCAAGCTGAGAGCCGGTCCCTTTCCTTTATCCTCCCATTTGATTCCACTGGTAGAGGGTTGATTTGGATCTTTTACTTCTACACTATGATCCCCTGATCTATCATTAGTCCTCTGCATCACAGGATATATTCCACCACCTGCTCTGGGCGGATTGTCACATTGAGGGCTGATATGTCCCCGCTCCCCACAGTTCCAGCATTGGACATTACTCAAATAGTAGCCCCGTCCTCTCCCTGTTCCTCCCATGTTCCCTTCACCTATTGAGATATTGTCCCTTCTATTATTTGGTGCACCTCGGCTTCTTCCCTTTCCACCTGCTTCCATCCAATTCAAACTTAGAGACTTCACGAGCTCCACTGCATCATGTATGTCCCTCTTCAAAGTGTCTTCCTGTTCTGGAACAACAGCAGCTTCCCTTTCAGGATGTATACTCTCAATCTCTGGCATCTTCACAAACTTCTTTGGCTATTCCTGTATTCCCATCTGCCTCAGACGCTTCACCTTCCACTCCTTTTCTCAAGCTACTCTGACAGCCTCCTCAAAGCTATCCAGGTTCTTCAGCTCCACCTTTAGACAGAGGGTTGGCTCTAGACCAGCCACAAACCAGTCTCTCTTTATCATCTGCGGGGGTACTTCAGGAATCAGAGCCTCACACCATAGACTCCACAGTCTACCAAACTCTATCAGGTACTGATCCACATCCTGACCATCCTTCTGCTAAATGTTACACAACTCCTTCCACACCTCATTTGGACTCCTCACTCGGGCAAACTGTGCCAAGAATGCAGCTCTGACTTACTCAGGATCCTGTTGATGAATGTTCCTGTGTGTAGTCACAAACATCTGTAACCATGTTTTTGCATCACCCTGCAAGCAATAAGCCAAAATCTGAGAAAGGATCTCTGGGGTTGCCCTGTCTTTCATCAAGGCTGTAAATTCCATCTTCTCCAAAAACCTGACTGCACTTTCCTGTGGCAATCCCCAATACTCTGGAAAATCTTGAGCCATCTTTCCAAATCTTGCTTCTCACAGCCCCTATCTTCTTTCAAAATCCAGAGGAAATCTGCTCCTCTGTGGAGGCACCAAAAAGTGATGGCACGGAAGCGGTAAAGCTGTTTACGCCCTTATAGGGTGCCACACTTCCACATACGCATATAAACACACCAAAACACCAGACCAAAAAAACATGAACAAGACTTATATTTCAGATCTGGCTGTCACAACTCGTACCCAAACGATCAAAAAAACAAAAGAACTCTCTGGCATCACCAAACACCAGCCACCACAGCTAATCAAAAGAATTTACAACTCTGGCTAGAGTCCCCAGAAGAGGTAGAAATCCACAAAATACCATACGCACGCACTCTCTCTCTGGCTCTCTGTGCTGATCTTCTGTCAGACGCACTTCAAACCCAAGCAACCACACCGTATATTACCAGCCTATGCATGTTCTCTTCACACCAGAACCGATCACCAACGCTAGCTGTCTTCACACCTCTGCCCAGCAGTTTGCCTCCATGCACCAGAAAGGTCTCTCCTCCTCAAACAACTCGGCAGCTTTGCCAACTCCTCTCTACGCCTCCCTTGTCTGCGCGCTCCACTGGTTAACCTTCAGTCGTCACAAGGCAGCCCACACTTGCCTTGTATCTTTACGCCAGCAGCTCCTAGGCAGCGACTCCCCACACTGTGCTACCCACTGTCCCCAGCACTGTCAACCCTTCGCTTATGTCTCCTTCTCCCCAGCCTGTCTCTGCAACAGAGACCGCGCTTGTTTTGCTATCACCAGCTCCCTCTGGTCTCCACGCTCACAGCCCATCCTTTCACTGCTCTTTGCGTCGGCATCTCCATCAGCACACCTGGCAGCACACCCCAGAGCGGCTCCCTGCAGTACCTCAGCCCGCTTGTCTTTCTACGAGGCGACCTCCAGTTTTTTAACACGGCGACGGCCCTCCTTTTTTCTGTTTTCAGCTACCAACTTCACCACATCATTCACCAACCCTCCAGAAGGTGCGTTGGCGGCCACCTAAAGCTCCATGTGGCCTTCAATTTTATGGCCACGTCAATATTATAATTATTTTTCTTCTTGGAAGGCCTACAAAATGGCCACACTCATTTTCTTTTTCACACTAATACTCAAGCTACATTGGCCACCTTAATATTTTATGGCTCAAACCTCCATATACTTTCAAACACAGCTTCAATGCCCATACATTTGGGCGTGTACACATACTCAGAGCCAAACGAGGAGCTGAAATCATCCTCAGTGGACCTCTCACCGAACAGGCCTGTACATGCTCACACCAATACATTTACTCTGTACACCTGACAATGCTCTCAAAAGCGAAACTTCACACACGCCATGTACATGTATGTACACATTTCAACTCCTATTTTTGTCCACACAACGGAGAGAAGAGCAGAGCCGCCTCTGGCACAGAAAAGAAGGATATGCGTTGGTCAGACATAGTTGGCGAAGGTGGTCGTGTTGGTGGTACCAGAGAGGGAGGCTGGTTGTGACGGCCTCTAGGTGCGAAGGACAGAAGGGTGTGGCTCTCTGGTTTTGGAGGGCTGGGGTGCAAGCGAAGACTAGAGGGGCCGCCTGGGTTTTGTTTGGCCTGCTACTAGAGGTGCTGATGATATAGGGGGTTTCTGGAGCATGCAGGTGACGGGCTAGAAAGTCACCTAGGAGTAGCAGACGGAGGGGCCGTCTCACAGACGACAGGAGTGGGGCTGCGGTTGGTGACTAGCAACTGGTAGCCAAGGGGGGCTCTCTGGGGGCGTAGATGTGCACACATAGGTGATCGTGCATTAAAGGCAGCTGCTACTACTGGGCGAGAGGAGAAGGCTCCCTGGTGAGGTCGACAGTGGCAAGGCAAGTACAACAAGTTGACAAGTGGCTGGCAGTAAGGGCGTGGAGACGCAAGGAGCGTAGAGGTGCTGGCGTCAAGGTGTAAGGCGTGTAGAGGCCGTTTATGGGCAAGGTTGGCACAGAGCTACTGGCCACCTTTGCGGTGTTGGTACAATAGTGGGTAGCAACTCACGACTTGCAAAGAGGCCGCCTAGGGAAACTGGTAGGGTTGGTGAACTGCTGGACGTGAGTGATGTGCTGCAACAGAGAAGAGGTTGTGGCTGCGAATATGGTTTTTGGCTGGTGGTGACCGAAGTGCGAGAGGGGGGTCGCCTGGAAGAGAAAAACAGTTGGTGGGCTCGTAGCATTGCAGAGCTTGGGTTTGAAGTGTGGTTGACAGAGGATCAGCACAGAGAGCCAGAGGGAGAGGGTGTGTGTGTGGTTTTTTTGTGGATTTCTACCTCTTCTGGAGACTCAGGCCAGAGTTGTAAATTCTCTTGATTAGCTGTGGGTGGCTGGTGTTTGGTGATGCCAGAGAGTTCTTTTGTTTCTTTGTTTGTTTGGGTACAAGCTGTGACAGCCAGATTTGAAATATAAGTCTTGTTCATGCCTTTGGGTCTGATGTTCTGGTGTGTTTATATGCGTGTGTGGAAGTGTGGCGCTCTATAAAGGCGTAGACAGCTTTATTGCTTCCGTGCCATCAACGCGGGATAAAACCTAACCAAATTCCTAATTAGATCCTATCACTACAATGGTTGGCTAACCCATGGGGCTGGATGGGGCTAGCCTAGACTAATGGATCCGTAAACTGAGACTCAATTGTGTTATAGTACGATAGATGAAGTAAATCTTGGATAGTAATAGTTCTATGAAAAAAGAATCAACGGTTTTGCCTCTCGATGGGGAAAAAAGCGTTGGTTTCTATGATCCAAGTGCAAGTTTCTTCCTTGATCTGACCAAGTGACTCACAAGTTCGGTTGGATCAATTTGGTCTAATGACCTTGATTACGTTAGAGTACAAATATCATGGAGGAATCGCCCGTGCTTTCTAGTAGGGGGAAGTTTTTTCAGGTTCAATTTTTGAAGAACCAAGGGATTAGTCTCTTGTCCGGATATCCGTGGGTGGTGGGCGAGGCCCCGAGTGAGGGATCCTGCCCCGTGCAAGAAGTGCTATTTCTGCTAGCACCCCGAATCCATTGCACGGAGGGGGTAGGGATCTTTCAGCTGGTATCAGAGTGAATTGACTAAAGTGGATCAACTGAAAAGCCAAAACTATCAAAGATTTGTGAAATAACAGTAAAAGGTCGTAATTATGTGATAAAATTCATACAAATTGATATTCAGAATGAAGATTCATAAAATTGAAAGTGGGTCTTCAGATGAAGTACCACAATTGTATGGAAATCCCTAACTTGCTTGAGGCCTAGTCATGATAGTATTTACCTTATAATTCCAAGGACCGTGACTACCCGTATATACCGAGGGTATAACTGCAGCTCTTTACTAGCAGTATATATGAGTAAATCTAAGAGCTTGAAATTATAAGTAGAAATGCTATCCAGAAAAGAAGGATTTTGGGTAAGATAAAGTACTACCAGCGCTTTGTTGACATGTTCTCTAAGAAGATGTATCCCATAAACCCGTTGATAAAGAAACATATTTCCTTCCAATGGGGACCTGAACAAACTCAGACTTTTTGTTTGCTTAAGGAATGCATGAGACGGAGTCCAATTGTGCACCCTCCTATAGGTGGAGGGAGGAATTTTATGTGAATCCAAGTGTCTCATCACATTCACTAGGAGCTATACTCTTACAAAAGGGGAACTAAGGACGCATGCAATGGGTGTATTATGCAAGCCCACAACTCACTGATACTAAGGAGAGGTATGGTTAAATGGAAAAAGAAGGGTTGTCTCTTGTTTTTGCCAGCAGAGTGAAGATGTTTAGATCATACTTACTACCTTGCCCTTTCTTCTTCCTTACATCTCAGCCTTATTACAATTCTAAGTTTATTTGCAAACCCAACCCTGTAGGGAAGTTTGCCAAGTAGCTTTGCCAGGTTCAAGAATTCTCTTTCAGTTTTACTACAAAAAAGCACCACCAAAAAAGCACCACTAGGTCCTCTCTTGCAGATTTGCTTATAGGTAAGGAAGAGGAAGAAGGAACAAGGACAAAGGAAGAGGTATGTGAAGAATTGTAGACACCACCAACTGCTGTCACTATGCATTTTGATGAAGCCTTTAGCCCCTCTAGGCGATGTGGTACTCGAGGGATAATTTTATTTGACCCAGAAGGAAAGGAGGTATGGGAAAAAGGTAAGGAATTTTTAGAAGCTATGTCAAATAATGTGGCTAAGTATAATGCATTGATTTATGGATTGGAAGATTGCTTGAAGGAGGGTGTGAAGGAAGTAGAGGTTACAAGGGACTCCCAACTGGTCATTAGGCAAATGAAAGGAGAATACAAAGCAAGGAGTCCTAATTTGCAAGAATTGTACAAAAGGGCAATGGAGTTAAAAGAAGCTTTTGAGTTTTGCAAATTTGTGCATGTTAACAAGAAAAATAATCAAAAGGCTGATGAGTTGGCTACTAAAACTTTAGCTTCTTTAAAGGTGGCTATTCTTGCATTGATGGATAGATGTTGGCCAGAGCTCCAAGATGTTCACCATTACTTGGATGAAGGCCACTTTCCTCTTGGATTAAACCCTCAGCAGAAGCAAAGGCTTATGAGGAAAGCTCATCCTTACACGATTCTAGGTGACATTCTCTATAGGCAAGGTAAGGATAAGATTCTTATAAGGTAGTGATCTTGGAAGAATCTAAAAGGATTATAGAATTATGTCATGAATGTTTAGGTCACTTTGCCTCAGCTAGCACAACTCGCAGGATCCTGAACACTGGGTATTGTTAAAAACCATTCTAAGGAGGATCAAACACTAGCTCCATTGCATAGTTGAATAGAAATGAAGAGATGAAGTTAAGCTACTAATCAAGAAGTAATTAGCATAATGATGAGCATAATGACAACATAAGTGAGGGGCAATAAAATGTGTTGATTTCAATAGATGAGAGCCGCTTTATATAGGCTGAAGTACATGAGGATTAAGCTCAAGATTAGGTGTTAATCATCATCTAAATCATCTCCACCTTCCCTCCTAGATTCAAGCACCTAAAAGTGACCACCAACCCTAGAATCTTGCTAATCACACCAATGCTACCTAATCAAGGGATCACGACCCCTTTGGCTGATGTTGAGCTCCTAAATGACTCTTTTACATCATGGTAAGATTGCATAATAACCTTTGTATCCATTTGCCCATAATCTATGACTTTAGTGCATAGTGCTAGTTACAAGGTATGTGCCCTACACATCATTTTAGTGAAGGTGTTTGCCATATTTTTTAACACCCCTCCTCAAACACTGAATCCACTCAATGATGCAGTTGGTCATGCTGACTCTCATGAGCCTAATTAACCACCCAATGCTCAGTGATAGCATGCATGCCATACATAGGTTATGCCAATGTGAACTCAGAGGCTTTAGTCATGCGTACAAAAGAGGTATGGGACGACTTTAGAAGAGTGTGACAAGACGTGGCTACATGTATGAGTGAAGAGGACACCCATGTGTATAGGGCATGCCCTTGCTTTTAGCACTTTAGAATAAATGATTTGATCTAATCATAGATAGGGCCTCATGATGGTGGCCCTTGTCTTCATCTTTTTCTTCTTCTTGGTCTTCTTCCTGCTGCACTTCTTCCATGATGTAGACTCGTTGCATCTTCTTCTTGGCAAAACAATTCTTCTCTACATGGCCAGGTTTGTGACAAAAGTCACAAATGAGATTGATGTTGTTGTAGCCCTTGTTGTAGTTGCCTTTGTTCTTGCCATACCTACTAGATCCTGCATAATAAGCATTTTCAGTAGACAAGGTTGATGACGATGGAGACTCCATTTGCTTGGTCTTTAGTTTTCTCTCCTCCTCAAGAAGAGATGCTTCAATGTCCACAAGCTTTGATATTGGCATATTGGTCAAGGTTGTGACCACATGGTCATATTCTTCAGGTAAAGATTTAAGTAATACACCAATGGAGACATCTTCATCCATCTTAAGACCTATTCCTGCAAGTTGTGTTAATAGGCCTTTCATGTAGTTCAAATGTGAGGCTAGGGATGTGCCAGACTTCATTTCTAGCTTAAAAAATTCAATGAGCAAACCAAACTTTGAACTTTTAGATCGAGCCAAATATATTGATTTGTGGGAAGCAAGGGAGACACCTAATCAAGGGGAAAATTAAGTGTGAAGTAATAAGGGGATGTAGCAAGTCCCTAATGACATGTATGAACCACTTATTGCACCAAATGATAAGGATTATGATAGATTAATCATTGATTAGTGGAGTTGAATATTCTGCTCACTATGCAGAGAAATGAGCTCACTCGGAGTCAATATTTGAAGGAGTTGCACAAAGAATAAGCTAAAAATCTTCAAGGGCATTGAATAGCAGTATGTCTAGATGATTTTAGAGCCCACAAACACTTGCTTAAGCAACTTAATCAATGAGTAATCTCAAATTTACCAAAGTACCTTTTTTGGCTATGGTAGTTCTGGACAGCACCCTGGTTTTTTGCTTGGTGTGTGAAGCACACTCAATCATTTGCAAAACCCTCTTAGGAGGAGTAAGTTTAGGTTGCAATGAAGCCACACCTAAGAGGAATTAGACCAATTTGATGTGTGTGAGCTGCAACAATACTTTTGGTGGTCGCCTATCAAGAACGTGCCTGTTTTGGGAAAAACGAAGTTGCCGGCGACGTGGAGCTATGAATGGTGCAATTGAGGTGCCATGCCCCTTAGAAATATTGCTAGTGAAGTGCCCACAAAAAGGATTTTGGCAACGGTTACGTGGTTTATGAGCACCAAGGCCTCCACTCGGCTGCTATTCTAGATCCTATTTTCTAGGAAACCCATAAAAGCTAATGAAACCCTAATTTTCACTAATCTCTTGCTAAGCAAATAAGATGGGGCTTGATTCTAAATGCATGGGCTAGTCCTAGATCTGATACCATGTTAAAAACCATTATAAGGAGGATCAAACACTAGCTCCATTGCATAGTTGAATAGAAATGAAGAAGATGAAGTTAAGCTACTAATCAAGAAGTAATTAGCATAATGATGAGCATAATGACAACATAAGTGAGGGGCAATAAAATGTGTTGATTTCAATAGATGAGAGCCTCTTTATATAGGCTGAAGTACATGAGGATTAAGCTCAAGATTAGGTGTTAATCATCATCTAAATCATCTCCACCTTCCCTCCTAGATTCAAGCACCTAAAAGTGACCACCAACCCTAGAATCTTGCTAATCACACCAATGCTACCTAATCAAGGGATCACGACCCCTTTGGCTAATGTTGAGCTCTTAAATGACTCTTTTACATCATGGTAAGATTGCATAATAACCTTTGTATCTATTTGCCCATAATCTATGACTTTAGTGCATAGTGCTAGTTACAAGGTATGTGCCCTACACATCATTTTAGTGAAGGTGTTTGCCATATTTTTTAACAGGTATTAGTGGCCTTGACTCAACAAAGATGTCTATGAGTGGCGTTGAAGCTGTGAAGTGTGCCAAGCATATGGTCGTAAACAATTGACTCTTGGACCCTTAAATCCCATTCACGCATATGGTCCATTTGAAAGGTGGGGATTAGATTTTGTGGGTCCACTTCCTCGCTCCTCACATGGAAAGTATTACATATTGGTGGCCACAGATTATGCAACGAGATGGGCAGAAGAAAAGGCCACAATCAATAATAAAGCAGGGATTGTGTCATTATTTCTTAGGGAGTATAGATGTGCTCGATTTGGGTGTCCATTAGAGATTCTTATAGATGGAGGGAGATCTTTAAGGAATGAATTGATTAAATCTTTGATGCAAAAATTGAGAATAAATCATGCTATGTCGACTCCTTATTATCCTCAATGCAATGGTTTAGTGGAAAATACTAATGGTTTTCTTTGTGGATCTTTGTCTAAGCTAGTGGATACTATGAAGCGAAAGTGGGATGTGCATTTACCAGAGGTCCTATGGGCTTATAGGACCACTCACAGGATCTCCTTTGGTTTCAAACCTTTTCAACTAGTTTATGGGGTGGAAGCTATTTTGCCAATAGAATTGGAAATCACAAGCCTCCGCACATCTTTTGCACGCTTGAACAATGAAGAAGAAACTCATGCCCAATGCCCGATACAACTTGAGACCTTGGATAAAAAGCAGCTTCAAGCACTTCAAGATTTAGAGGCAGCATATCAATATCACAAGGCAAGGCATGGCACTCTAACAAAAAAGAAGAAGAAGCTAGAACTCAAGGAGGGAAGCTTGGTCATGCGGTTTGACGGCCGTGTGGAGAACCGGTTAGATAAGAAGCTTCTTCGAGGATGGGAAGGCAAAAGTTTAGAAAAAACACATATCTTTTGGAAGATGTAGATGGCCAGGAGGTTCGAGGACATGTCAATGAGTATATCGGCTAAAAATATTTTATCCCAGAGCACCATGACCAGCAAACCATTTTCAACTTTGTATATAGTTTTGTGGCTTTGCAATGGAAATAAGGTGGAATCTTGTCCAAGAAGATTGCGGCGGACCCGTAATAAAATGAGATCATGGTGGCAGCTTGGCGGCTACCCCGAGGGTGTCTCTCATCAATATTTTGCATTTCCTAAAGTTTGTGTAATGTGTGGATGTCCCCATTGTAAATACCAAGTATGTTCTATAAATGCTTTGGTATGGTTATATAGGTGAGTGATGTGGAAAGTAAAAGTGGGCCTAAATGTATGCATGGCTCACCCTTGTAATATTTAAATGCTATTTGCCACAATCTAGCATGTGGAAGGCATGTGGAGAAGTGTGTGTAGGTGCATAATTAGGGAAGATTCTTCTAGAAATCCTACATGGAAGAGGAGCCTTTTGAAATTTGTAAAGTGAAGATGCCACATAGGTGCTAACTTCGCTACATCTTGTCTCATGCAAGTATCTTTAGTCAAATATCTCCAAATTAAAATTAGAAAAAAGACTTTGCCTAAAGAGACATTTCATGTGACCTCCTCACATGTGTCATGGGAGGTTGAAGGATTCTACAGCTGTAACTTGTAACAAGGTGAGAGGGGCTCACTTTTCCATCTATAAAAGGAACCCTCCTCTCCCTTTTAAATCAATGAGTGAATCCTCTACAATTGAGCTTTTGAGCATTCTTGTTTCAATTCTAGATTGGAGTAGCCCACGTAGTAATAGTTTTTGGAATAAAGTGGTCTCAACTATAGATTGCCTTATCTTTTGTATTAATTGCCTTGGCAAATTTTTGGTTTGCTGTTGTTTTGATTTATTATGTCAAATTCTTGATTTATTGTATGTTTTGAATAATAGTTACGATAGAAGAGTTATATTTGGAAGGTGTATGTGAATGAACTTGGTTTTATCTATAAATGAAAGCGGTATTTTTGATCCTAAGGATGTAATTTCATCATGTTCTTATCTCTCTCACTCCCTCTTCCTCTCAAATAATTAGGGCATGATCTCAATTGTTGACCTTAATAAATTTACATTCTTCATTACTTCTTACTCAAGGCATAGTAGATATCTTGCCTAGAATGAAATTATCTTGTATGTATAATTCTTTAAATTATTCACCTTGTTAATTGTACTCACATGCAATGATATGCCATCACATAAAAAGTCTTTGTCTTGTATGTATAATTCTTTAAATTATTCACCTTGTTAATTGTACTCACATGCAATGATATGCCATCACCTTGTTAATTGTACTCACATGCAATGATATGCCATCACATAACAAGGCTTTAAATGATATGAAATCACATGCAAAGGCATGCAATGACATGCAACACTATGCAAAGGGCATGGAGTACCATGCAATGACATGCACATGTAATAACATCTAGATGCAATCCATGCCAAGTAATGCAATGTATTTAATGACACATACATGAATTGGCATGCAATTGGATAATAAAGGCATGCAATGGCATGTAACACTATGCAAAGGGCATAGAGTGCCATGCAATGACATGCACATGTAATAATATCTAGATGCAATGCCATGCTATGCAATGCAATTTATTGTAATGGTATATACATGCATTGACATGTAATTGGATAATAAAAAGCAGACCATGTCATGCAATTGGATAATAAAGAGCAGCCCATGTCTTACAAACGTAGAAAATACAAACGTAGAAAATAAACTCACATGCAATGCTATGCAAATGCATGTGAAGATGAGAGAGATAGAGAGAAACGAGGTGGAAGAAGAGATTATGCATATGGAGGGTGGGACAAGGAGAGCGAGAGCGAGGGTGTGGGAGAGTGAAAGGGGGAGAGAGAGAGAGAGGGGGGGGTGGGAGAGTGAAAGGGAGAGAGAGGAGAGAGAGGGGGTGGGAGAGTGAAAGGGAGGGAGAGAGAGGAGAGGAGAGAGACAGAGGGTAGAGAAGGAGACAGAGGGAGGGTGGGACAGTGAAAGGGAGGGAAGAGAGAGGGGGAGGGAAGTGGGTGGGAGAAGGAGAGAGAGGAGCAAACCGTAATGTATATTACAAACCCTAAACATAGAGGAAAGCCATCTCCCTTCTCACACAATGCATAAAGCCATAATCCATAATACACAAGACACACTATGAGTTGTGTCCACACACAACTAACCCTAGCTAATGTCCACACACTATGACTAGTTGGACGCGGTCATTTATGTCTCACACATGCTGCTACCTAACATGCCAGCACATAGCACAGCTGGCACACACTGACATCGAGCTTGAATCTCAAAACAGCCCCGCTCAAGCTCATGATGTACTACCATAGATGAAGATATAGATGAGCTTGGGCTATCAAAGCTCTCAACGTCCCTCTCCCCCACATTCTCTTTAATGACAACACTAATCTAAGGTGGATAAAAATGAACAAGACTCATTGTGATGAGTGTGTGCTAAATAAGTTTAGACTCAAGTTCAGTTAGGCTACAAGATGGAAACTTGTACTCATAAAAAGACTTGAGATGTTGTGCTTGTATTCCAATGCTTGAAATGTCCTCCTTTTATATAAGGAGAGTACAACTTCGCCTTTCTCATGCATGTGGGATAATTTTCACTAGGTGATGTGGCTTCTCTCACTCACTTCATATTTTCCTTGTGCTCTTTGGCACCACATTTCTCAACACTTGCCACCTTGGAACCTTTACACACCATCATATTTATTGGCACCTTCCATATTTGTTTTGTGTCATGAGCACCTCTCACAACGTGATGTATGCCCAACCTATAGCCTAGCTTGTGTTGCATCCTATAGGCATATGTTCGAAATAAAAAAACATGTGTACTTAGTCCTAAGATTTAAGAGAGACACTAGTACATAAATAGAGAGTAAATATTGCATACATGCTGATACCAATGTGTCTTGATTGGCATCTCCCACCCGAAAGTCCCTCCATGAATCAGGATGCTGCATACTAGTGGGGCGGGTATTCTCCACCACCACTGCACATTTGGAACTCAACTACTACAACATACAAGGGCAGTCCAAAATGTAAACCTGACTAAATGAGTTGGTGCTATAACTATGCCAGTCTCTAGTAATCCAAAATGGCTATCACACAGCCTGTCATCCCACTAGCCACGTATCACCCATAATCTCACCAACCATGCCAGTGGTGTAGATGCGGAACCTATCACCCAGGCAGGTCATCAATGTCCGCTTGAGCTCGATATCTCAACACTCCCCCCCTTGAGCTCAACTCCACACTGTACTCCAAGTAAGCTCCTAAACCTATGGAGCTTATCTGTGCTCAATGCCTTTGTGAAGATATCAGCCACACCTGATCCTGTGTGGTGCTGACATATACCAGATCTACATCTTTTGATAGAACCTTCTCCCTCATCACAAAGTGATAATGCACTTGAATGTGCTTCGTTCTAGCATGATATATTGGGTTACTGGCCAACTGTATGTTGCTCATGTTGTCATAATATATGACAAAACTGCCATATCCATGGGCTATCCCATGTCACCAAGTCGCTTCTGAAACCAAGCTACGTCACAACCTACCATAGGAGCACCCCTATACTGTGCCTCTGTACCCGACAAGGCAACTGTTGGTGGCTGCTTCTTACTGCTCCAACTCACAGAAGCAGCACTCCCAAATGAGAACATAAAATCACTAGTAGATTCCCTATGTAAGATTCCTCCCTCCAGATTTTGAGATGTAAAGGTGTAAGAACCTCCCCTTCTATTCTTGTAATCATCCCCTCTCTGAAACATAAGAAAGATCTTGTTTTACCCTATTTTGGCCTAGAGAGAGAAAATGTCTAGAGAGAGGTAATTCAAAATCAAGATATCTTTGGATACAAAAATTCTCCTAATGTCTAAAATGGATTTTCATGATTCTTAAGTTCAAAATGAACTTTCCAATGTGCATTAATAATGAATTGAAAATGGTATAAGGGACCTTAGCCTAAGGGTCTACATTTTCAAAAAAATTTGGATTATGGTGGTGGTCCAATTAAGGTTCCAATGGGCCAATTGGATTAATCCAAGTGTTGGGATGAGATAAATCCAAAGAATAAAAGAAAATACCCAAAAATGAGTAAATGCTGACATAAGATGAAGAGTTGATTGAGTACAAGTTTTATTAGTTTAAAATTAAGAGATATTAGTAAAAAATTGAGATATTTTGGAGAAATGATGCATTTTTGTCACCTTGGTAAGGAGAGGGAGACTCTTGAGGTAGGCACCTTTTTCACATGTGTGGCTAGGTTTTTTAATTCAAAAAAATGTGATATTTTTATCTCTCCTCTCTCCGGGAACAAACTAGATCAAAAAGGGAGCCAAACTGGTGCAAATCTTATCTAAATTGAGTCAAATTGAAGCTGGAAAATCCTAGAACCCACTTGGACTTGGTTAGTGGCCTCCCTCACCTATAAATAGACCCTCATTTTTTTGTATTTTCATATTGGAGCTATACCATGCTAATATTATCTTAAAATAATCATATTTTTGTTATCCCTTAATTTTGCTCTTCTGTTGGGATCTTGGAGCTTCTCTCTCTCTTAAACAACTCTTGAAGTTTGCTCTTCACCTCTTGGTGGACCAATCGATTGGTTGGGGGCTTCACTGCCAATTAAGAATCAAGCCAAACTTGAAGGTAAGATTAATTTTTATGGGTTTTTCCAATTATCTCAATGACCTTCTTCTTTTCAACCCCTCTCAAGCTTGAGAAGCTTTCAAAATGATTGTTTTTATTCAAATCAAGATTTCCCAAATATTTTTAATGTCTAATTAGAATTAAATTAATCTTTATGCTTAAATGTAATGCTTTCCTTAAGTAAATCCTACTCTTAAAAGAGTAGTCATCTTTATGGCTAAATCTTTTGGAAAAGGATGCTTCCCAATGATAGTCTCTTATTTTCAATCTAATCTCTAAGTTTGATGAGTTAGAGGATGGGAATTGATATTTTCATGATTTTGAGTTATTAAAAATATCGTTTATCCTTTTTAGATTATTTATGAGTAGAAAAGAATTACTTAACTCATTCTAAAAGAGAAGTGGATTATCCTAACAAATTGGGAAAAGAGGAATGTTTAATTTAGCTTAATTAAGAGGAATAATCAAAATTATGTTTATAATTATGGTTAAAATTATGATATGTATACATAGTTTGATTTTAAGCCTAAAAGAAGAGCTTCTATCATATATTCATTACAAGTTTTTATTTAAGTAGAAAAGAAGAGCTTCTATCATATATTCATTACAAGTTTTTATTTAAGTAGAAAAAAATAAAAAAAATCAGTAAATAGCACCGAAGCTATGGAAAATTTTTCAGAAAATAATACATATCTTATTTTTATGCATACTATAAAAAGAGGAATTCCTACCAAATTCTAGGATTAGACATCTTATGCAAAAGAATGATTTTCATGATATTCATGGAAAATATTTTTTTAGTATTTATGCATAATTTTTTCATTATGAGAAAATAGTTATTTTTTATAAATTTATTTTTATGCAAAAAGAGAAACTCCCATGATATTCAAGATCCAAACAATTAAATATTAAAAGAGGAATTTTTGGCATAATTCAAAATACGAGTATTTATCAAAAGTGGAATTTTGAGTATTGTCATCTTTATTGAGAAATATTGGTAGAATTGATTTTGTAAATCCCATGAATCTTTTATTCAAAAAGAAGAATATTGAATATATCTTATTTGAGAAATTGGAGAAAGAATGTGAAAATATCCATCGACAAAACTTGGATATTTTTTAATCAAAAAAGGGAATCTGGAATCCCTAGGAGGATCAAGGACCCAATAAGAAGACCGAAGTTAAGATTAAATCCTCATTAATGAAGCTTAAAGAATGAAAACACAATACGTTCATGCTCTTTCTGAGTTTTTACTATAAAATTTTGGTAAAGTTTAAGGAATGAAAACACAATAGGTTCATGCTCTTTCTGAGTTTTTACTATAAAATTCTGGTAAAGTTTTTTTTCCCTTTTTAAACCTTCAACAACACTCTGATACTTCGATTTAGATTTAATCCTCATTAATGAAGATTAAGGAATAAAAACACAATACGTTCATGCTCTTTCTTAGATTTTTCTATAAATGGTAAAGTTTATTTTCCCTTTTTAAACCTTCAACAACACTCCGATACAAAATGAATCCTAACTATGCAAAGCAGGTCAAAGATGAAATTGACAAGCTGCTCAAGGTGGGGTTCATTAAGCCTGTACATGAAGCAACATGGCTATCTCCAATTGCAGTAGTTCCCAAGAAAAATGGAAGAATCAGAGTTTGAGTGGATTATAGAAAGCTCAATGCAGCCACCATCACAGATCCTTTTCCATTACCTTTTGCAGATACTCTGCTAGCAGATTCAGTTGGCAGGGCATCAAATGTATAGTTTTCTCGATGGGTTCTTAGGATATAATCAAATCAGGATGCACCCTGATGATGAACAGAAAATAGCCTTCATTTACAGAGTGGGGAGCATTTGTGTTCACAGTAAGCTTTGGATTAAAAAATGGACCACCAGCTTTCTCAGAGGTGGCAAGCAGAGTGTTTGAGCCCTATTTGTCTTCTTTTATGAGGGTATTTATGGATATTTTCTGTGTGTTTGGATCCAAAGAGATGCATTTGGAGCACTTGAGGAAAGGTTTTGAGAGATGCAGGAAGTATGGTATGTCATTGAATCTATACAAATGTGCAATTGCAGTTAAAAGAGGAGTCTTGTTGGGCCACGTAATTTCAGAGGAAGGTATACAGGTGGATCCAAGAAAAATTCAAAGCATCATAAAGTCCAAGAGCCTAGTGAATCTGAAGGAAACATCTAGGTTTATGGGTCAGATCAAGTGGCACAGTAGACATTTAAGATATTTGTCAGATGTATGTGCACCCTTGTCATATTTAACCAAGAAAGGAGTAGAATTCAGGTGGTCAGAGGCCCAGGAAAAGGCATTTCAGACTTTAAAGAAGATGATGGTGGTAGCTCCAATTTTGCAGCCTCTTGATTGGTCTTTACCATTCCATGTATTTGTTGATGCCTCAGACATTACAGTAGGAGCTGTTCTTATGCAGGCAAAAATCAAGAATTGGTTCAGACCTGTCTACTATGCAAGTAGAATGCTAACTTCAGTTGAGAGGAATTACTTAGTTACAGAGAGAGAAGCTTTGGGTATGGTGTTCTCTTTACAGAAATTTAGACATTATCTCTTGGCTAACAAAGTCTTTTTCCATGTTGACCATCAAGCTCTGTTATTTCGTGTGAAGAAACCACAGTTGACATGAAGGTTAGCAAGATGGATGTTGTTGTTGCAAGA
This sequence comes from Cibotium barometz, assembly GCF_041138505.1. Classification (NCBI taxonomy): domain Eukaryota; kingdom Viridiplantae; phylum Streptophyta; class Polypodiopsida; order Cyatheales; family Cibotiaceae; genus Cibotium; species Cibotium barometz. The sequence goes on along the minus strand of NC_141073.1, from coordinate 45,233,489 downwards.
ATTTGACTTTGTGATAGTACATACTCCAGGGAATCAGCATGCTGTGGTGGCTGATTATTTAAGCAGACTTGAAAGTAAAGAGGATGCTGCACGAGTTAATGATTATTTCCCTGACTCTGATCTGTTTGCTGTTCAGAGCTGGAGCTCTGAATCATTTTATGAGATCAAATGTATGAGATCAAATGTTGCTGTTTCTCACTGATGGATTGCTACCACAAGAGATGAGTGTGGATCAGAAAAGGAAGTTTATGCTGAAAAACAAGCCATTTTTAGTCATTGCAAGAGCATTGTTTAGAAAGGGGATAGATCAGATAATAAGAAGATTTGTTCCTGATTTTGAACAAGCAATAGTGGTACAAGAGGCACATGCAGGGTTGTCTGGAGGTCACTTCTCAGGGGAAATAACAGGAAAGAAGATTTTACAATCCTGTCTGTGGTGGCCAACAGTTTTGAAGGATGCTCACACATATGCCAAGGAATGTTTTGTTTGTCAGCAAGTGGGCCAACCCAATTCTAAAGATAGGATGTTAGACCACACTGTGCTACCTCTAGATCCATTTCAAAAATGGGGATTAGATTTTGTGGGTCCTATCAAGCCAAAGAGCAAGACAAGTAAGAGTGACATTCTGGTGGCTATAGATTACTGTACTAAATGGGTGGAAGCAGTGGCTCTCAGAGATAATAAAGCAGCTAGTGTGGCCAAATTCTTGTATAGTAACATCATGACAAGGTTTGGATGTCCCATTGAGCTTGTCAATGATCAGGGAACACACTTCTTGAATGATGTTATCAGAGAGCTGACTCAAACCCATATGATTTTGCATAAGAAGTCCACTCCCTATCATCCTCAGGCAAATGGACAGGCTGAGAGTTCAAACAAAATCTTGCTTAAAATCATTAAGAAGATTGTTCAGGCAAATTGGATATGAAGGAAAGTGAACCTTTAATCACACACTTGAACATATATAAAAGCATTAAGCAACAGCTAGCAACTTCAAGTCTAATTGGGATATGAAATTGGACTCAGCTTTATGGTCATTTCGAATAGCCTTTAAAGTAACCACCACTGGAATGACTCCTTTTAGGCTTGTCTATGGGTTAGAAGCAGTAGTACCCATGGAGTTTGTGGTGCCTAGCTTGAGAGTTGCTGCAGAAAGCAGACTTCCACTCAGAGAATCTCTGATCTATAGATAGCACAATCTGAATCAGTTGGAGGAAGACAGAGCAATGAGTGCCTATGTTTCAGAGATCATTCAAAAAAGGAGACAAGCTTGGGTAAATAGGAATGTCAAGTTTAAAGTCTTCAAAGTGGGAGATTGGGTCATGCTTTACAATTTCAAGTTAGGGCTGTTGAAAAACAAGTAGAGGGAGAGGAGACACACACATAGGAGCAAACCCTAATGTATATTGCAAACCCTAACCATAGAGGGAAGCCATCTCCCTTCTCACACAATGCATAAAGCCATAATCCATAATACACACAACACACTATGAGTTGTGTCCACACACATCTAACCCTAGCTAATGTCCACACACTATGACCAACTGGACATGCGGTCATTTATGTCTCACACATGTTCCTACCTAACATGCCAGCACATAGCATAGCTGGCTCACACTGACATCGAGCCTGAATCTCAACAGCCCCTCTCAAGCTCATGATGTACTGCCATAGATGAAGATGTAGATGAGCTTGGGATATCATGACTCTCAACACTCCCCCTCAAGCTCATCCCATGTACTCCCAACATAGTACCAACATAGTACGGAAGTACTCAAATTTCTCCTTGCTAAGTGGCTTTGTAAAGATGTCTGCCACCTGCATCATCAATCTTCACATACTGTAGATCAACTGTTCCATCCAGCACCTTCTCTCTGACAAAGTGATAATGGACCTCTATGTGTTTGGTCCTCACATGAAATATTGGATTCTTGGCCAACTGTATACTGCTCATGTTGTCACAATGAATGACAACCTTGCCATCAATAGGCTTACCCAAATCTGTCAAGAGATTCTTTAACCATATTGCCTCACAAGTAGCAATAGCTACACCTTTGTATTCAGCCTCTGTACTAGATAAAGCAACTGTAGGTTGCTTCTTGCTACTCCAACTCACCACGGCACTTCCAAGTGTAAAGGCATAACCACTAGTAGACCTCCTGTCATATGAGCTTCCTACCCAATCAGCATCTGTGTAGCCATGTATATCCAAGGCTTTACCACTCTCATATAGAAGACGATAATGTGCAGTGGTCTTTACATATCGCATAATGCATCTCACTGCATCCAAATGAGGTTTTCTGGGGCTTTGCATAAATTGGCTTACTAGCCCCACAGCATAACTCAAATCCAGGCGTGTGATAGTCATGTAAATGAGACTACCAACCATCTTTCTATACATAGATGGATCATCCAACTCCTCACCAAAATCAGCCAGCAACTTCACATTCTGCTCCAAAGGTGTCCTCATAGGCTTACACCCTGTCATGCCATATTTTTCCAACATATCCAATGCATATTGGCATTGTACTAACCATGTACCTGCATGGTCTTTGATCACTTCAATTCCAAGAAAGTATCTCAACTCACCAAGGTCTTTCATGTCGAATTGCCCACTCAAAGCTTTCTTGACATGCATCACATCTGTACCATGATCACCTGTGATAATCAAGTCATCCACATATATGACAAGTAGAACAATCCGATGATCTGTCTTCTTCACATAGAGTGAAGAATCTGCTGTAGAAATATGAAATCCAAGAGATAAGATATCTGCTCATCTGATCAATCTAAGCACGAGGTGCTTGCTTCAAACCATATAATGCCTTTTTCAATCTGCATACATGAGTGGGATATCTTGGGTATACATAACCTTCTGGCTGTGCCATATACTCTTCTTCTTGTAGATCTCCATTGAGAAATGCATTTTTCACATCCATTTGATGCATTTCCCAACCATTAGCTGCAGCCATAGCAATGACTGCTCTCATTGTTCCCATCTTTGCCACCACTGGACTAAATGTTTCATCATAGTCCAAACCTTGGGTTTGTGCATAACCCTTAGCAACCAATCTTGCTTTATGTCGCTCAATGGAACCATCAGACTTGCACTTCACTTTGTAAACCCATTTACAACCAATGACATTTTTGTCCTGTGGTAGTGCAACCAAATCCCATGTGTCATTATGAACCAATGCGTCTATCTCAACATCCATTGCTTTCTCCCATACATACTTTCCAATAGCTTCTGTATAGCATGTAGGTTCCACATGCTTCACCATAGATGTCATATATGCATAGTGCATAGCAACATCTCGATATGTCAACCTGTAAACGAGATATCTGACCCTTTGGGATCTTCGCAATGCATGCGGATCACTCTGAACATCTGTCACTCTAGCATGTGGTGGCACATATCTATCGTGCCTTGCACCAGGTGTGCGTAAAACAGGTATGCCAAGTTCCTCATCCAAACTCTCTGAATTGGATGACTCATAACCTGTAATTCCAATGCCTTCAACCTTCTTCTTTCCTTTATCCGCAGCACTACTCCCATGTGCTCACACTCTCATGTCTCGAACGTCCTGACCATGGACGTACAGTACTACTCTCAGCCTCTGCTCTGCTGCTGGCCCAGACATAGAAGTAGAACTAGAACTTGCTTGTGGCAAATTCACAGGCACATCAGCTTCAAGTGACTCAATGACACCCTCATCCTTTGCTTTGTACCAACTAGCAAGCTTATCAAACACCACATCTGGTGAGATAACAACTTGCCTAGTTTATGGATTGTAACATTTGTATGCTTTATGATCCTGTGCATATCCAACAAATACACACTTTTCTGCCTTAGGATCCAACTTCCTTCTTCTTTCATCAGGCACATGTACATAAGCTATGCATCCAAAAACTTTGAGGTGTCCAATGTCTGGCCTATAACCTGTAAGCCGCATCTCTGGCGTGCTTCCATGATTGGCTGCTGTAGGTGTTTTGTTTAGTATATACACTGCAGTAGCACATGCTTCTGCCCGGCATGCTCTTTTCATTGAACATCGCCCTAGCCACTTCACATATGACTCTATTATTTCTCTCAGCCACACCATTCTGCTGAGGTGTATACCTGCAAGTCAATTGTCTTCTTATTCCATGCTTCCTCAAGAAATGCTCAAAAGCTTTTGAGGTGTATTCACCATCTCCATCTATCCTCAAACATTTAATCCAATAGCCATATTGCTTTTCTGCAAAAGCTTTGAAATCCATAAATTTTTCCAACACTTCACTCTTCTCTCTGAGAAAGTATATCCATGTCATCCTGCTAAAATCATCAATGAATGTCACATAGTATAAACTGCCTTTGATAGATGGGTTTTGTGCAGGACCCCATACATCACTATGTACTATCTCAAGTGGCTTGCTACTCATATTTCCTTCTCTAGGAAACCGCAACCTTGCCTGCTTTCCAAATTGACAGGCTTCACAAACATACATATGCCCATCATACTTGAATCTAGGCAGCCCACTAACAACGCCTCTTGCCAGCATGTTCTTTAACCTTTGTATATTGACATGTCCAATCCTCTTATGCCACATATCAATGTCCTGTACAACATTCCTTCTTTTAGAGAACATGGCTGATTTTAACTCAGGGATTCCAGCATCCCCAGCTTAAACAACCTGCCTTCTTTCTTGCCTTTAGCAATGACTCTACATCCATGTTTAAAATCCTAAACGAAGCAACCATGCTCGTTGAAACGAACCTGTAATCCCTGTTCCACAATTTGACCAACTGAGGCCAAGCTTTTTGTGATAGAAGGCACGTACAATACATCAGACATAGATTTTGTTTGACCATTGTGCATAACCAATGGTACACTTCCAACATGTGTAATGGCATTATTCACTAAAAGCACCCAATCTGTTTCCAAAACACAATTTGGTATAATACTACCAAGTGTGAGTGGTGCCCAAAAACACCAAATTGGATTTGTGGAACCCCTTAGGTACTATGCAGGCACTTTTAAAGCACCCTGCATAGTACCAAAATTGATCCATAGTACCAAATTGGCTATTTCTCTGTATACTTCACAGTACCATAATTGGAAGCTTAGTACAAAATTGGATACTTTTTTGGATACAAAGAGCGCCATAATTGGTACTATGCATCTAGTTTGGTACTTTTCAGTATCCTCTAACCACCAAATCTGTTTCCAAAACCCATTTTGGTATTATACTACCAAGTGTAAGTGGTGTCCAAAAAAACCAAATTGGAGCTGTGGAACACCTTAGGTACTAACCAGGCACACTTAAAGCACCCTGCATAGTACCAAACTTGATCCATAGTACCGAACTTGATCCATAGTACCAAATTGGCTATTTCTCTGTATACTTTACAGTACCATAATTGGATGCTTAGTACAAAATTGGATACTTTTCTGGATATAAAACGCTCCAAAATTGGTACTATGCATCCATTTGGTACTTTGCAAGATACATTGAAAGCACCAAATCTGTCTCCAAAACCTAACTTGGTATTACACTACCAAGTGTGAGTGCTTCTCAAAAGTGCCAAATTGAGACTGTGCTTCCTTACTCTTGGACATTGCAACCAAAAGTTGTACCGTGAATCCTGTTGAGTACAATGCAAAATTCAGAGAAGTGCCAAATTTAATCCTATGGAGGTGGAATTGGTACCTACAATGATACTATTATGGAGCTGGGAATTCAAACAATGGTAAGTACTTGGATATGGGAATTGGTACCTACAATGATTGCAGTACCAAATTGGTACTTATGGCCTAGAGTGATTGCTGGTAAAAAACTACCAGTTTGGTACTGAACAGCCAAGCTTTTAGTGCTGCCCAAAGACTACAAATTTTGAACTATTCCAACAAAAATCAAGGCCACCATGGATTGCATTGTAGTAAAAACATATTACCTGAGAGTCATCTAGAAGATGAATTGGATGTTTGATGACACATTTTGCCTCGATCCTATGCTTACAAATATCCTTTTTGTTTGGTGAAACTCTCGTCTCAGATTTCCAAAAAGCGGTCACCAAATCTCTAGTTTCACTTGTGATACTTGTATACAAAGGCAATTGTTTGTGACAAGCACTAAGTGGCAACACTTCATTCTCATCTTTCGTTTCCAGTCGACTGCTTGCTGTCGCTATATTCCGTCGATGAACACCCAAGACAGCAGCAATTTTGGACTGGTTCACTGACATTGTTCTCTGATCACCATTGTTCAGTATCATCATCAAAGAGGCTCTCTTTACAAACAGCTCACTTGCAGAGTGAGGTACTTTCAATTGAGTCAATGTGTTGCGAACGTTGGAAAGAAGAGTCGATTGCACATCCGAACTCCTCAACTTGGAAAACGGCTGATGATGCATGAGCTGCTCTAGAATTTCCTGTTGTTCTACTGTTGTTAGTCCTTGGGTCTGTCGATGCCAACATCTAGCCATGGCTTTGCATATATTGTTCCTTGACCTAGTTCTTGAAAGGCTACCTTCCCTAGCAGGGTTGCGCTCCTTGCATCATTGCTCACGCTTCTTTTGCGCCCAATAGCCTCGGAGAAATTCTTGGTTACCGACAAGTTCGTGAGCAGCTTGGGTTTCATTGATAGTATCCTCTGTAAATGTAGGTATCCCTGACTCAAGAATAGTGAAGGAATCACACTCAACCTCCAGCATCGTCTCTGTAAATATGGTGATGGCCTGAGCTGTCATGTTTATACAGAGAGAGAGAGGGCTATGGTGTTCCGCAGGGGATAGAGGATGTCTAGGAGAGAGGTCTGAGAGAGAGAGAGAGAGAGAGAGACAGAGAGAGACAGAGAGGGGAGGTCTGAGAGAGAGAGAGAGAGAGAGAGAGAGAAATCTGCTTCCTTGCATTCCACCTGCGTCTGTACCCACGTCTCCACCCACGTCTATCTGTTATGGGACGTTTCAAAAAAAAGACTAAAGTATAACACCTCAGGGAATTTTCAGAGCTTAATATTTCTCCTTTATTTCCTTTTTGCCCTCTTTTGGGTTTACAAAGTGAAATGCAAGTCTGATGGTTCCATTGAGTGACATAAAGCAAGATTGGTAGCTAAGGGTTATGCACAAACCCAAGGCTTGGACTATGATGAAACATTTAGTCCAGTGGCAAAGATGGGAACAGTGAGAGAAGTCATTGCTATGGCTGTAGCTAATGGTTGGGAAATGCATCAAATGGATGTCAAAAATGCATTTCTAAATGGTGCTCTACAAGAGGAAGTGTATATGGCACAGCCAGAAGGTTATGTACACCCAAAGTATCCCACTCATGTATGCAGATTGAAAAAGGCATTATATGGTTTGAAGCAAGCACCTCGTGCTTGGAGTGATAAGATGAGCAGATATCTTATCTCCCTTGGATTTCAGGTTTCTACAGCAGATTCTTCACTCTATATGAAGAAAACAGATCATGGGATTGTTTTACTTGTCATCTATGTGGATGACTTGATTATCACAGGTGATCATGGTACAGATATGCATGTCAAGAAAGCATTGAGTGGGAATTTTGACATGAAAGACTTGGGTGAGTTGAGATACTTTCGTGGAATTGAAGTGATCAAAGACCATGCAGGTACATGGTTAGTGCAACACCAATATGCATTGGATATGTTGGCAAAATATGGGATGATAGGGTGTAAGCCTATCAGTAAACCTTTGGAGCAGAATGTGAAGTTGCGGGCTGATTTTTGTGAGGAGTTGGATGATCCATCTATGTACAGAAAGATGGTTGGTAGTCTCATTTACATGACTATCACACGACCGGATTTGAGTTATGCTGTGGGGCTAGTAAGCCAGTTTATGCAGAGCCCCAGAAAACCTCATTTGGATGCAGTGAGACGCATTATGCGATATGTAAAGACCACTGCACATTATGGTCTTCTTTATGAGAGTAGTAAAGGCTTGGATATACATGGCTACACAGATGCTGATTGGGCAGGTAGCTCATAAGACAGGAGGTCTACTAGTGGTTATGCCTTTTCACTTGGAAGTGCCGTGGTGAGTTGGAGTAGCAAGAAGCAACCTACAGTTGCTTCTTGCTACTAGTGGTTATGCCTTTTCACTTGGAAGTGCCGTGGTGAGTTGGAGTAGCAAGAAGCAACCTACAGTTGCTTTATCTAGTACAGAGGCTGAATACAGAGGTGCAGCCATTACTACTTGTGAAGGAATATGGTTAAAGAGACTCTTGGCAGACTTGGGTGAGCCTATTGATGGCATGGTTGTCATTCATTGTGACAACATGAGCAATATATACAGTTGGCAAATAATCTAGTATTTCATGCGAGGACCAAACACTTTGTCAGAGAGGTCCATTATCACTTTATCAGAGAGAAGGTGCTGGATGGTACAGCTGATCTATAGTATGTGAAGACTGATGAGCAGGTGGTAGATATCTTTACAAAGCCACTTAGCAGGGAGAATTTTGAGTACTTCCGTACTATGTTGGGAGTACGTGGGATGAGCTTGAGGGGGAGTGTTGAGAGCCTTGATATCCCAAGCTCATCTACATCTTCATCTATGGCAGTACATCATGAGCTTGAGAGGGGCTGTAGAGATTCAAGCTCGATGTCAGTGTGTGCCAGCTATGCTATGTGCTGGCATGTTAGATAGCAGCATGTGTGAGACATAAATGACCGCGTCTAGCTGGTCATAGTGTGTGGACATTAGCTAGGGTTAGATGTGTGTGGACACAACTCATAGTGTTGTGTGTATTATGGATTATGGCTTTATACAGTGTGTGAGTAGGGAGATGGCTTCCCTCTATGGTTAGGGTTTGTAATATACATTAGGGTTTGCTCCTGTGTGTGTGTCTCCTCTCCCTCTACCTATTTTTCAACAAATTGGAGGCTGAGGTGGTACAACTTATAGCTGAAAAGTCCAAATTTCAGAGCAAGGTAGATGAAACAGAGGATATGGTGGAATATAAGACGTCGAGTGGTTTTGCTCTGAAAGGCACAATCAGGCCAGAGGAGTCCCATATGATGGAGTCCCATATGATGGGGATAGAAAGTCCTAGTTCTAATCCTTTTAAGCTTGTTAAGTTGAAATTGCAAACCCTAACCATAGAGGGAAGTCATGTAAATAAGGCTTCCAACCATCTTTCTATACATAGATGGATCATCCAACCCTTCACCAAAATCAACCCGTAGCTTTACATTCTGCTCCAATCATTGGCTTACACCCTATCATCCCAACATATCCAATGCATATTGGCGTTGCACTAACCATGTACCTGCATGGTCTTTGATCACTTCAATCCCAAGAAAATATCTCAATTCACCCAAGTCTTTCATGTCAAACTGCCCACTCAATGCCTTCTTGACATGCATAACATCTGTAGCATGATCTCCTGTGACAATCAAGTCATCCACATAGGACGATCCCATGATCTGTTTTCTTCACATAGAGTGAAGAATCTGTTGAAGAAACTTAAAATCCAAGGGAGATAAGATATCGGCTTATCTTATCACTCCAAGCATGAGGTGCTTGCTTCAAACCATATAATGCTTTCTTTAATCTGTATACATGAGTGGGATACCTCGGGTGTACATATCCTTTTGGCTGTGCCATATAATCTTCCTCTTATAGATCACCATTTAGAAATGCATTTTTCACATCCATTTGATGCATTTCCCAACCATTTGCTACAGCCATAGTAATGACTGCTCTCACTGTTCCCATCTTTGCAACAAGTGGACTAAATGTTTCATCACAGTCCAAGCCTTGGGTTTATGCAAAACCCTTAGCTCTACCAATCTTGCTTTATGATGTTTCAACCAAACCATTTGACTCGCATTTCACTTTGTAAACCCATTTGCAACAAATAACGTTTTTGTTTTGCGGTAATGCAACCAAATCCCATGTTTCATGAACCAATGTGTCCATCTCAACATCCATTGCCTTCTCCCATACATGCTTTCCAATAGCTTCTATATAGCATGTAGGTTCCACATGCTTCACCAAAGAGGTCATATATGCATAATGCATAGCAAAATCACGATATGTCAACCTATCCAACAACTAGATACCTGACCCTTTGGGATCTCCGCAATGCATGCGGATCACTCTGAACACCTATTACTCTAGCATGTGGAGGCACATATCTATCCTGCGTTGCACCAGGTGTGCGTAAAACTGGTATTCCAAGTTCCTCATCCAAACTCTCTGAACTTGATGATTCATAACCTATAATTCCAATTCCTTCAACTTTCTTTTTCCCTTTATCCACAGCACTACTCCCAGTGCTGACACTCTCATGTCTCAAGCGTCCTGACCATGGACGTATAGTGCTACTCTCAGACTCTGTTGGCCCAAACATAGAAATAGAACTTGCTTGTGGCAAGTTCACATGCACATCAACATCAAGAGAATCAATGACACCCTCATCCTTTGCTTTGTACCAACTAGCAAGTTTATCAAACACCACATCTCGTGAGATAACCACTTGCATAGTTTGTGGATTGTAACATTTATATGCCTTGCGATCCTGTGCATATCCAACAAACACACACTCTTCTACCTTAGGATCGAACTTCCTCCTTGCCTCGTGAGGCACATGTACATAAGCTATGCAACCAAACACTTTGAGGTGTCTAATGTTTGGCCTAAAACCTATAAGCCGCATCTCTGGCGTACTTCTATGTATGGCTCTACTGTGTATTAAGTATATACACTGCAGTGGCACACGCTTCTACCCAATAATAATCTGGCATGCTCTTTTCGCATCGCCTTGGCCACTTCACAAATGACTCTATTCTTCCTCTCAACAACACCATTTTGCTGAGGTGTATACCTGCAAGTTAATTGCCTTCTTATGCCATGCTTTCTCAAGAAATGCTCAAAAGCATATGAGGTGTATTCACCACCTCCAATCTATCCTCAAACATTTTATCCAAGAGCCATATTGCTTCTCTTTAAAAGCTTTGAAGTCCATAAACTTTCTCAATACTTCACTTTTCTCTCTGAGAAAGTAAATCCAAGTCATTCTGCTGAAATCATCAATGAATGTCACATAATATAAGCTTCCTTTAATGGATGGGTTTTGTGAAGGACCCCATACATTGCTATGAACTATCTCAAGTGGCCTACTACTCATGTTGCCTTCTCTAGGAAATGGCAACCTCGCGTGCTTTCCAAACTGACAGGCATCACAAACATGCATATTCCCATCATACTTGAATCTAGGTAGCCCACTAACAATACCTCTTGCTTGCATGTTCTTTAACCTTTGTATGTTCACATGCCCAATCCTTCTATGCCACATGTCAATGTCCTGTAGTACCACATTTTGGCTTTTAGAGAACATGGTTGATTTCAACTCTGGAATTCCAGCATCTAACTTAAATAACCTGCCTTCTTTCTTTCCTTTGGCAATGACTCTACATCCATTTTTGATGTCATGTGCATCATAGATGCCATGAACATTCTCAAGGCTAGATCCAGAAGAGGCAGCCAGATAAAGAGAAGAACCAGAGTTTAGGAACCTTAGGTGTAGCATGTGTGGTTGACTTGGAGCAGGACAAATTGGGATCATGGAGGGGTGATGCAGTAAGCAAGCTGGCAGGGAGTACTATCGACTGACATCAGCAGTACCAGAAGTGTGTTGGCTATGTAGGACAGGTGGTGATTGGCTGCCCATAGATGTGGTCGGCTAAACTAGCAAATAGGAGCAGTAGAGCAGGTGCATCAAGAACAAGGTGTAGATCCAATCGGGCTACATCAAAAATATATTAATGAATTTATGACTGGCTGACTGGCCGACCAGTAGTCGGCCAGTTCCCCATGGATTTCAAGGGACTAAAAATAGCCCAAGTGCTCATTGCTTTAACCATTCATTCCCTCTAGGGGTTTGAGTCATTAGGGGTCCCATAGGGAATAGATTTTGGTGTATTACCACTTTTTCAAGAAGGCAACCTAGGGCTGCAGACATGTACCTTTTTGTACCATAGAATATACTGAATTTCTAGCACATCTCTCTCTCTCTCTACTCTCTCTCTATATCTACGTTTGTGCGGAAGCAGATGGTTTTCAAGAGTGTTTAGGGCTGAAAGAAGACTCCCAAAGCTTCCGCATGTTACATTGGTATCAGATTGGTATCAGAGCATCACGCTCAGCCAAGCTAAATAATACTGAATCAGTCACATACGATGGTGTACAGGTCCAAGGTACAGGAAAGTACACAGATGCGAAGCCCAAGGCAAGGATCACAGAAGCGGGAAGAACTCCCAGGAAGTTGGTTGGTGGTGTTCCACGAGGCCAAAGGGGATGGCAGTTCCGTGAGCCAGATAGGTTCTCAGGTAATGGTCCCAAGGGAGGTTGATCCTCCAAGGGTGAGAGTGCCAGACTCAGTTCCCAGGAAAGAAGACCAAGACCGTGTTCAGAGTCAAGGCAAGAATGGATTATGGACTAGAGGAAGATCAGATGCATAGATATTCGTCTGAAACAGAGTGGTTTGGAGAACAAGCCAAAATTCTAGAGAAACAGGGTTGCCAGGGGATGGATGATGACAGAGGGACTTCAGGACAAGATTCGGATGATGACAGTCATCCAAGAGCAGGTTGGAATCCCGTCATCAAGTTTAGCAGAGGGGGATGTCATGTGCATCATAGATGCCATGAAGATTCTCGAGGCTAGATCCAGAAGAGGCAACCAGATAAAGAGAACAACCAGAATTTAGGAACCTCAGCAGGTGTAGCATTTGTGGTTGACTTGAAGCAGGACAAACTGGGATCATGGAGGGGTGATGTAGTCGGCTGGCTGGCAGGGAGTACTGTCCACTGACATCAAGAGTACCAGAAGTGTGTTGGGTGCAGGACAGGTGGTGATTGGCTGCCCTCCATAGATGTGGTTCACGGCGCACATATTATGAATGGTGTTCTGGGCCTTTGACTCATAATCCTCCACTACAATGATTGCCTGAGAAAGGATGTTTTGGGCTACGGTCATTAGCCCTTTATTCATGCTTAGTTGTTGAGTGGGGAGTTGCACCTCGCCTTATCTGGGTAGGTTGGGACTATGACTCGGACCTTCCTGTATTTTTTGTGTTAAACACTGAAGGCCGAAGTTCTGGTGGTATACAAAGTTTCACCCCTGTCGCCTTTTTACCCTTCTTTGCCTCTTCTTCTCTCTTTTTTTGATGTCCCCCTTCTCTTTTCTTTTTCTCTTCCTCCTCTTTTTGTTTCTTCTATCCTTCCTCCTTTTCCCTTTTCTCTTCTTCCAGCTTCTTTTTATGTTTCTTCACCTCTTCCAGGTCTAGAAATAGGTCTACATCCACCTTGTGCTTTCTCTTTTTGCTGGCCTTCTAGGCTATCTACTACCATTCATCTTCATCATCCACATCATCTTCAAACAAACTGAAAGTCATTTTGGTGGTCTTCGAGGATCCTTTGACTTCGTGGTGTGATCATCCCATAGTGGATTCTTTGGACCCACGAGCATGATAGCTTCGGCGATTGCCCTTAAGTGTGCATGCATCACCATTGGCTATTTTTCTTTGGCCCACGTGGCTGCGCATTTAGCCAAATTTTCCTTATAGATGGTTGCCCAATTTATTTTCTCTCTTGCTTCTACTGCTCTGAGTAGCCTGTAGACCTTGTTTGACATGTCCTCCGGCTTTCCCATGAACATGAAATTTTGTAAGAAGAAGACAAATTGCTCTTTCCGAGTATCATCTGCCACATCCTTTACTTAGTGCATGTTGCGTATCTTTGGGATGTCTTCCTCCACCCTAGGCTTTATGTTCATGTCCCATCCATTGGCAACCCTAATGCATGGTGCACTGCAAGCTCCAAAATCTTTATGGGCTCCTTCCCCTCCACATACACCGTGTATTCTGCCTTTTGTGGGTTGCTCGATTGGTCCAAATAAATCCAATCCCCACTTGATAAATGGAAAGAGTGGCAAAATGGGCAATCTATCAGAATCATCGATTTGACCCATCCCTGCTCACAAACATCACATTGCTCTACTTCACTATTAGCATCCCTCATGAGCATTGCCCTGCTTGTAAAATTTTTTGGGCTGTGATTCCTCCACCCATGTGTCCTACTGTGATGCCGTAGTGTGCTTCTCTTAGAACCGCTTGCTACTCATGATGTGGGACACACTGGCACAAGATATAGTCTATGCCTCTTTTGTATAGTTGTCTGGCAATCATGGTGAAATTTCTTCTCCTTAAGGCAATTCTCTTCTTTCAGTCAGTGTTGTACCCTTCCGAGAATGTTCCATCCTCTAGGAACTACATCGTATCATAATACCAATTCTCCTCTACTCCTGCAACTCCTAGTGTGAAGAGGTTGGTATCCAAGAGTTTATCATCCACTCCATCTAGGGCCCCGACTATCCAGAATCTAGTTTGGATAGAAAGTTTACTACTGCATTCTCTTTTCCATGTGTGTGTTGGATGGTGAACTCAAATTCTTGTAGTAGGAGCATCCTTCTTGCCATATTTCCTACCAGAAAGGCTTTGTTCACCAAATAAATCATGGCTTGATGGTCCACATGGAAAACAAATTTATTTCCCAAGAGGTAGTGTTGGAACTTGTTCATTAGCATAAATCATAGAGAGAGCTTCCCGCTTTGTTGTGATGTAGTTCCTTTCTACCTTTGTGAGGGCCTTGCTAGCATAATGAATGGGTTGCATGTACCCCTCCTGCTTTGTTTAAGGCATCTACATATGCATGGAATATCTCATTTCAGTCTGGGGTCATCACCACTGGTGTCGTTGATACCATTCTCTTTAGCCATTGCAATGCTTTTTGACATTTTGGGCTCCACTCATACTTGGCATCTTTCTTGGTAAGCGCATACAATGGGTCGACCACATGTGCTAAATACTTCAAAAATCTAGCATGCCACTTAACCTTACCAAGGAATCTCTCTAGTTTCTTGATGTTCCCTGGAGCAAACATTCTGGATATGGCCTCAGTTTTAGCAAGATCTATGCCCAATCCTTGGGCTAACACTATGTGTCCCAACCAAGTTTCCCCTTTCTCTCTTGAGAACACCAAGAAATTTTTTGCCAATGATGCCATGGATCCCTTGAACCTTTTCTAAGGGTTTTGTTGTTGTATTTGTTCTTATGGATTTTGTTGATCCACCCTTCTTGGGCTTCTTAGACTCAGACTGTGCAAAGCTTATAGCTCTTGGCACTCCTTTTCTTGGTCCAAATTATTCTTGAACCTTGAGACTCCCACTTTCTTGTGTGGTGTTGTGGAAGTTTCCCTACTATCTTCCTTGTTGGAATGGTGTTACTATCTTCCTTGTTTGGAACGGTGTGAGGCACTCCCAGCTAGCTTCCTAGAGGGATTCTTGGAAGGCATTACTTTCATTCATTCTTAGGTTCACCATCATGGAGAAGGTATGCCTGAATCCATTCTGGCTGGTTGGGTAGTGTGGCAACAAGTTCTCCGTGTTGACCTTCCCAAAAAATTCCCTCCCTATTATGGCTTCTCCGTAGGTTGATATAGAGACAATTGTGTGGAACCGGAGTTCTCCTTTTCAAAGCTTCCTTTCCAGAAGATGAAAAATGGAAGAGTAAATATCTTTCAATAGGAGTTTCTCTTCCTTTTCCAAGAGATTTACTTAGAGGAGAGTTTTTGCTTTACTGTGTATCCCGCAAGAAAGAGTAAATATCTTTTAACATGACATTTCCTAGTGGTTTTGCGATAGTAAATCCCCAACAAGATCGCCACATGTTTCTCACTACTTTCACTCTTAGTGGAATGGCAAGATAGCAGTGTGGGGTAACAAACCATTCAAGCAATCCCGTGGGAGACATGTAGACACCCGCTAGAGCTTTTGACATTTGAACACCAACTCTAGTGTGGTCATGGGGACACAAAACACCGCTCATCTTGGAACTTCTCACACTCATGCTCTGATCTCACACCACCACATAACTCTCTCACTCTCTCCCTCTGTCTCTCAAGTAAACAATGCATTTCTTAGAGGACAGAGTCACAACATTCCTATTCAACACATTGCAACAATTACATAGAGATGAAAAGAGAAACGACATTATTCTTGTATTACTTCTAGAACTAGTACAAACACACAATTGAACAACTACTTGACATAAGACTAAGACATGCTCTCCAACAATCTTTAGCTGGGGCCTTCTCCTCTCTCTCATTCATTCATTCATTCATTCATTCATTACTTGATGCTTGCCTTACACCATCCTTTTAAGCTTTGTCTGCTTGATCTTAGAAATGGCTACTTTGGTGGTTACAACCCGCCATCTTCACACGTGCAGCACCAAGGTGGTGCTCACGACGTGGAAAGTGGTCAGATTGATCAAACTAAGCGCTCTACCACCACTGAGCTGCTGGGGGCAATAGTTTCTCAAAGTTGACGGTGGCAATTTAGTAATGAGGGAGGTGGGTGCAGCGGATGCTTTGGGGGACTTGCATGGGTACCTTCACCTATGGTGATAGACGACGTGCCTAGGCAGGGTGATATGCTGTACTATACCCTTGATGAGGAGGGCGGGCCTTTTGTGGATGACACAGGATGGAGTGTTTATTCTATCTTCTATTAATCAGTCAACCAAACCTATAAAGATGCCTTCAAACCATGGGGAGAGCATAAGGATATAGATTTCATATATGTGGTGCAATGCATGTATGAGCGGTTCCTAAACCCACCACACATACATTTTTTCGACAAGTGGGTGAGGGATTACATAATCAAGATCCTTAATAATAGGGGGTCTCATGCAAGGAGATGCGCAAAAGATGGTTCATAAATGCCTGCCAATTACACCATTAAAGAGTGGTAGAAGGCAAAGGAAGAAGCCAGAGAGGGTACTCAACACCCTCAACAAAAGGCGGTGCATGGGAGTCAATTGCTAAAGTATTGTGCGACAAAGTATGTATTGCAAGGAAAGCTGGTCTAGGCTACACGATTTGTAAGGTTTCTCTTTGCCATTTCTCACTAAGGTTAGTTTATTTGTCATCATGAATTTCATGCCTTCTAAAGCACATCAACAACTAGCCCAAGTGGGTGTGATCAATCCTTCTTTCATGAAATTGTCAATCGCTACTCCTGTTGGCATTACTTTGATCCTCAATCATGTGCAGACAGTCTCCATGGACAAGGATCGCTCCTCATAAACAACAATGGTGGAGAAGATACAAGTAACAACTAATATTTGTAACAAATCTATGGCCAAGACAACCTTCATCTCAACACTTGAGATCTCTCACTATTAAAAAGTCAAGAGATCACCCCAAATCTGACGCCCAAGATCCACCTAGATCAAACAAATGGAGATCTTATCAAAGTACCAACCTATCAAATGTTCAAGCTACCTCTCCAATCCACCCTACTCCTATAGTGCATGAGCCTGAAGCCCAACATCCTTTTTCTCTCAAAATGCTTAATGGTTGTGATTCTATTTTTGCAGCCCCTTCCGCAATGAGCCTATTTGAATAATCCTGAAGCTTCTCCTCAGGGATTTTATATTCACGTGATCACAAGATTTTTTTTGTTAATAACACTTGTGAACATGTTATTAACATGTTCACATGTTTTCATGTTCTCAAAATAGCAGGTTACCAGTGACCTGGTAACCTGCCGAAGCCCGCCGGGCTTTTTGTTTTCCCGGCGGGCCCGCCGAGAAAATCCATTTTCCCGGTGGGAAAAAAAGTTTAAAAAAAATGGTCAAAATATATTCATGTTCACAGTCATTCCTACCATTTTTGGGCCTTCTGGACTCATTTATGATGTCAAAAGTTCAAAATTCTTTGTACAAAAAAAGTTATCTCTAAATTTATCACCTTAAGCTCGATTACCATCAATTAATACCCAATTGAGCCAAATTGGGCTTAATTGACATCAATTGCACTCAATTGGTACCCAATTGATGTCAATTGAGACTCAATTAACATCAATTAACATCCAATTGAGTTCAATTGACATCAATTAATACCTAATTGAGTCAAATTGATATCAATTAAGTCTAACTGGGTGTCAATTGATCAATTGGGCTCAATTGATATCAATTGACATCCAAGTGGACTCAATTGACATCAATTGGGTGCCAATTGAGTCCAATTGACACCAAATTGATATCAATTACATCCAAGTGGGGTCAATTGACATCAATTCACACCTAATTGATGTTAATTGAGTCCAATTAGATTCAATTTACACCCAATTGGGCTCAATTGACACCCAATTGATATCAATTTGGCTTAATTGATACCTAATTGATATTAATTGGACTCGATTGACATTAATTAACGCCCAATTGATGTCAATTGAGCTCAATTGACATCAATTGTAGTCAATTGATACCCAATTGATGTCAATTAAGCCAAATTGAGCTTAATGGACATCAATTACACTCAATTAGCACCTAATTGATATCAATTGAGTCTAATTGAGCTCAATTAATATCAATTAGTATCCAATTGAGTCTAATTGATATCAATTAACACCTAATTGAGTCAAATTGATATCAATTAAGTCTAATTGGGTATCAATTGATCAATTGGGCTCAATTGATATCAATTGACATCCACTTGGACTCAATTGACATCAATTGGGTGCCAATTGAGTCTAATTGACACTTAAGGGATATCAATTGCATCGAATTGGGCTCAATTGACATCAATTCACACCTAATTGATATCAATTGAGCCCAATTGATATTAATTGAGTCTAATTCACACCCAATTGAGTCCAATTGCATCTAATTGGACTCGATTGACATCAATAAACACCCAATTGATGTCAATTAAACTCAATTAATATCAATAAACACCCAATTGATATCAATTGACTCCAATTGGGTTTAACTGACACCCAATTGATGTCAATTAAGTCCAAATAGATACAATTAGGCTCAATTGACACCTAACTGATGTCAATTGAGTCCAATTGGATTCAATTGAGTCTAATTGGATTAAATTGGATGCAATTAGGCTTAATTGATGTCAATTGAATTAAATTGGATGCAATTTGTCCAATTGATGTCAATTGAGTTCAATTGGATGCAATTAGGCTCAATTGACACCTAATTGATGTCAATTGAGTTCAATTCATACCCAATTATTGTTAATTGTGTCCAATTGAGCTCAATTAACACCCAATTGATGTGAATTGGGCTCAATTAACATCAGTTAACACCCTTTTGAGTCCAATTAGGTGTCAATTGATATCAATTGAGTCCAATTGATCAATTAATACCCAATTAGACTTAATTGATGTCAATTGGACTCAATTCATTCAATTTAGCATCAATTATAATCAATTGACACCCAATTGATATTAATTGACATCAATTAGGTGTTAATTGATGTCAATTGAGCCCATGTGACATCAATTGTGTGTCAATTGAATCCAATTGATGTCAATTGAGCCCAATTGACATCAATTGTGTGTCAATTGATACATAATTAGCTTCAATTGGGCTCAATTGACATCAATTGACACCCAATTGATGTCAATTAGGCTCCATTGACACCCAATTAGACTCAATTTGGCTCAATTGACATCAATTGACACCCAATTAGACTCAATTTAGCTTAATTAAGTCTAATTGGACTCAATTAGACTCAATTTGGCTCAATTGATATCAATTGACACCCAATTAGACTCAATTTTACTCAATTGACATCAATTGACACCCAATTGATATGAACTGATGTGAATTGAGCTCAATTGCATCGAATTAGGCTCAATTGACATCGATTGATACCCAATTAATATCAATTGAGAGCAATTGATGTGAATTGATGTCAATTGAGCTCAATTGCATGGAATTAGGTTTAACTGACACCCAATTAATATCAATTGAGTGCAATTGAGCCCAATTCAGCTCAGTTGTAATCAATTGACACCCAATTGATGTGAGTTGCATCCAATTTGGCTCAATTGAAACCTAACTGATATCAATTGAGTCCAATTGATGTTAATTGGCACCCAATTGATGTCAATAAGGTTCAATTGATGTTAATTGACCCCCAATTGATGTCATTTACGTCCAATTGAGCTCAATTGACACCCAAATTATCCAATTGAAGTCAATTAGACTTAATTGACTTCAATTGTGTTAATTGGATATTAATTGATATCAATTAACACCCAATTGCTATCAATTGAGTCTAATTCGGCTCAATTGACACTCAATTTACATCCAATTGGGCGTGAATTGAGCTCAATTGTATCATATTAGGCTCAATTGACATTAATTGACACACAATCGATCACACAATTGAGTGCAATTGAGCCCAATTGATATCAATTGTGATCAATTGACACCCGATTGATGTTAATTGCATCCTATTGGGCTCAATTGAGCACAATAGGATGCAATTAACACCCAATTGAGTGTCAATTGAGTGCAATTGAGCCCAATTGAGCTCAATTGATATCAATTGACACCCAATTGATGTCAACTGAGCTCAATTGAGCTTAATTGATATCAATTGACACCCAATTGATGTCAACTGAGCTCAATTGACACCCAATTGATGTCAACTGAGCTCAATTAAGCTTAATTGACATTAATTGTAATAAATTAACACCCAATTGAAGTCAATTGGACTTAATTAATATCAATTAACATCCAATTATTATCAATTGAGTCCAATTCGACTCAATTGATACTTAGTTTACACCCAATTTTTGTAAATTTGGTGTAAATTGGGCTCAATTGCGTCGAATTAGGCACAATTGACATCAATTGACACCCAATTAATATCAATTGAGTGTAAATCAAGTGTAATTGAGTCCAATTGGGCTCAATTGAGTGCAATGATGTCATGGACAATTGAGTCAATTGATGTAAGTATAGTTAGATTTAATTGGTGTGTCAATTGAACTTAAGGCTAGCAAATTATACAAAACTTTTTTTGTGCCAATAATTTTGAACTTTTGACATCATAAATGAGTCCAGAAGGCCCAAAAATGGTAAGAATGACTGTGAACATGTTTTTTTATTTTTTTATTTTTTTATTTTTTTATTTTTTTATTTTTTTTATTTTTTTATTTTTTTATTTTTTTTTATTTTTTTTATTTGCCCGTCGGGAAAATGGGTTTTCCCGGCGGGCCCGCCGGGAAATGAACATTTTCCCGGCGGGATTACTGGCAGAGAAGGTTTTTGCAGGTCATAAAAAATGCCCGTGAATATACATTGTGATCACAAGAATTTTTATGTTAACAATAGGTTTTGTTAACGTGATCACGAAATTGTGAAGACGTTAATGAAATCCCTGCTTCTCCTTCAATGGTAGAAATTGATGGAAATGTTATTGTTGCAACCAATGTTTCTTATGTCCCAAAAATTTAATCTTTCATTACTCATATTTCTTCACCCTTCATAATATGATTATTATTTTTTTCTTCACTTCACTCTCTTTCCTAAAGTTTGTTGGTTTATGCAGCAGGAAGATCCTCCTGGGGGTTGTAGTTTCCTCTGTCTCGATGACACATTCCCCCATGCTCTCCTCCTCACCACTTGATAACACTTGTTAAGGACTTCCTCTTTCTTGAATGTGGAATCCCTAAGGTGGTAGAAGAAAGGTGTTTCCCATGTAAGTTAACCTTACAAAACTAGAGCTATTGTATATTGTTGGGTGGCTAGCTACAAGTATTTGTCTTATCTTTCATGGAATGCCACTATTGTGAGGAGTATCGCTTGTGTCATATTTGATGTGCATGTTGTGAAGGGATTTTTGTGTCAGATGTGGTTAAGGTTATTAGCTCGGGGGGTTCACTTAAAAATATGTAAGTCTGCTACATGCAATCATTAGGAGGGGGTTTTTTAACCAAGATTTTGAGAAATTTTTAAAAAAAAACCTACTTCCATAAGGGGGGTTTAAATGACATTTTAGAAAAAAACCCGTAAGTTTATAAAGAAAAAGGGATCATTTTAATAAGACAAAATTCACAGAAAAGATTTGAACTCACATATGTAGGTTTTCCTAAAAGCACACCCCCGGAAGGTTTAGGGTTTTCTTGTCATGTGCAATCTTGAATGAGAAAGTGAGGGCTCCGACCTCCATATTTGGGTCCTAGTAGACAATGGATTCCATCCTTGGCAGTTAAACTTCCCAGAGCAACAACTTGCACTCTCAGTTGTAGTGTGATGTCGAGGTGGCCTTGGCCCACTAGAGAATCTGTTTTGTTTTGAAAGTACAGTAGAATGGAGAGCATGCACTATTGAGTGGACAATTTTTAGAAATGGGACACCATAAGACTGGTGTTTGGCAGTGCCCCCACCCTTCAAAAATGACAAGGAATGCATGGAATCAAAAAGCTATTGGAATTCTTGTTGTATTTTTTTACGCCCGTGTAGCTGAGATGCCCAAAAACGAGCAGATGGGAAGCATGGGTCAGCCTTGTGCATGGTTTATGGTGTAGTTCCAGGAAAGATGTCAACGAGTGTAATCTTGCACATGGAATCATTTGTACCAAAAGCTATGTTGTATAAAATTCCCAAAGATTTTTGCAAGGCTACTTGTTGTGATATTATTTATCACATTGCTTATAATCTTGCACGTGGCATCAGGCAAACTTGTCCTGCACTTGTATTCTCGTAATTTAAGGGATAATTAGCACCCCACATTGTATTATCCTCATGCAAGGGCTAATTACGTGGTCTCAATTTATTGATATCTTCTCAACAGCTCTTTGATTAAAGAACTAATCTTCTAGCATTATCACGGATTCAATCAAATAATAATAAACTCCTGTTATTATAATCAATGATCAATACACCGTGATTACCGACAGTTTTTTTTAAAAAGGAAAATAATAACATACTAGAGAATGCTTTGAGCCGACAGCTAAGCTCTGTATGAGGATGCTATAATACTGTTCCACTCCCAGTACGTGTTCTGAGAGACTGCCCAAGTACAATGGTTAAGCAATCCATTATCAAAAGCTTATAATAACAGAAGAGCTACATATATAACTTATTGATAACTCTTAAGCCGTCCTGCAGATAGCTCAGAAGGACAAAATGGGTAGTATTTTCTGAGAGCTTGTCCAAAAACAGGTCTCATTGGCTCATTGGATTTCTTTCTAGGTTCTTTGGTAAGGCAGAAAATAATTACATAAAACTAGTGGAGTTGAAGCGATTCTTCCTTTATTTTTGCATGGAAGTTAGCGATGTAGTCGCTAAACCTCTTATTAACTTCATCAAGGCTAAGGCTATCAGTCGGCGGCAAGGAGAGAGCATTATCGGAGACTGTGCAACCGACGGAGGCGGCTCTTCTGTTCAACTTTTTATGAGCTGGAGAGGAAAGCCGGGAGATTGCTTGATCGGATTTGCTTCTAACCATAGCAAAGTCAGGACCGAGGGTGGACGAAGAATTAGATGGGACCAGACGGACTTGGTGTCGTATAAGTCCATGTGGCTCCTTTGATTGGTCTCCTTTCTGCAAGGGGAGGGTCAAGCTTTCTTCATCTACAGGGTCTGATTTCCTATCCGTCGCCCACGAGACTCTCTCCTTGAAATTCTTGTTTTTGGATGGCCATAGTTTATCCTTTCCATACTTACTAACGGGCATTTTTTCCTCCTTTCCAGCTACCTCTTGGGGGCCATGGTCGCCTGCCTCTTCAGATCTAACTACAACCATAGCCAAGTTCTCTTTGGGTAGTACTGCTACAGCACGACAAGGGCTAACTCCTGGAGAGGGGCCGGCAGGCCCTCCAGCGCTAGGATGTGGCTCTGGTTCCATCAATTTGAACTCATGTTTTTGCAGAGCAACCTGGGCGAGCCGTGCTTTGGAATAATAGGGGACAAGCTGGCGTCCGCTCTCAAGGGCATTGTAATGAGAATTACTACCATTCTCATTATACAATGAACTATAACAGGTGATCCAGGAGATTTCTTGCGTGGAGGAGGGCATGAACTCATTCTCATCAAAGGAGGAAGAAATCACAATTGCAAGGACGATGAGGTTAGCGACGAGAAAAATGGGTCCTGGCGTTAAAGACATATTGCACACGAAAGGGAAGAGACCGGCTAATGTATCATGTAGTGAGGAAGGATCAACAAGGGTGGGGGACAAAGGAATAAGCAGGGCAAGAGCTATGAGAAGAAGGAAGGGGGCCAAATTGTTGACGGTGAGGATGGTGCCCATCTTCATAAAACGAAGGACGAGCTTTGCAGTGGCCACTAGCAAGGAGTTTGCCATTCCTCTCAAGCCAGTAGCCACGGCCCACGGGCCCTCGCAGGCTCCCCCTTCTGTATATACACAACGGCGCACGTGTTGAGAATCTATACAGTAATTTCGAAAATTGATATTTTACATCCCTAAAAAGCTTTGGGGCACAATCAAGCTTGGAAGGTGTTTGTTGACGCAATCAAGCTTTGGGGCTCAATCAAGCTTGGAAGGTGTTTGTTGACGCAAATTGCACTCCTATCGATTTTGCTCAATGCAAAAGACGGTCCATATTCCTCATTTTTTTTTAAAGATAGTGGAAGAAATATCAAGATGTCAAAATACTAACTAGCCTTTCCAAGTTTCTCAAACAAAGTATTTGGGATGGGATTCTCAAAGAAGAGATAGAAGGAGCACATGTACAACTTAAAAAGGAAAATGGCTTGGACTCAACTGGAGAGAGAAAATTCTATCTTATGCTCCACTAAAAGTAGGATGCTTCTCCTTCTGTAAATTCTTATGCCACAACTGGAAAGAAGTTGTGAGCTCAATATGTTCAAACCATTCGCCATGACAAGTCATATGGTTTGATGCTCCAGAGTCTATATACCAAGTGTCATCACTGTCACCATGTGTCATCATAGACCCCACAACATGTTTTATGGCAAACAAGTGATTTGCACTTCTATCGTGATTGCTTGATGCAAAATTTCCACCGTTTGCATAATTTCTACCATGTTGTGCAAAATTTCCACTATTTGCATAATTTTCACCATGTTATGCTCTACCTCCTCTCAAATCATTTTGTTTGCGGTAACAGTCATTTGCCATATGACCAAACTTTTCACACTAATGGCATTCCACATTTTGCATACATGCTTGTTGGCCTTGCCAACATCCTCTTCCATGAGGATTACCTCTACCTCTCTGAGGTGTATATCCACGACCACCTCTAGCACCATATGAAGGTTGAAAGTTCTGTTGTGGTGACCTATCCTTCCATCCGCGACCATTACCACGATCTCATGATGCAAATCTCCCCCTGCCTCTAAATCCCCTTTGTGAATAGAAAGCCTGATTCGTGCCATGATCATCATGGTGGCTAGTAGATACATCATGAAAAGAGTCACTGAGTTTGATTTCGTCAACAAGCAAGAGTGAAACCAACTCATCAAAATCTGGTAAACCTGTACTCCGAACAGAGATAGACGTATCAAAAGACTTGTACTCCTTGCCAAGACCACGCAAGGAAATGTCTACCAAATCATCATCAGGCATGGGGGCATTGAAAGTTGCTAATGCATCTGCATACTTCTTTATCTCGTGTACATAATCATGAATACTCCTTCTTTTCCGATTCACATTATGAATCTGTTGTCTCAACTAAGACTTACGAGCACTAGAATGTGTATCAAATAGCTTTACCAAAGTATCCCATGCATCCTTGGGATTCTCAGCATCATGTATATGTATGAGTATAGCATCAGAGACACATATAGACAAGTAATGCAAAACTTTGTATGCTCTCTCTGACCATTGTTTATGAGCTACAACTTGTTGTTTTGTCAGGTTGTCAGGGTGGCTTTGGCTCTGCACCTATAACAAGATTCCAAAATCCTTTTCCTTTCAAAAAGCTTTTAATCTTGTACTTCCATGCCTGGAATTTCTTTCTATCCAACTTCTCACCCACAATCTGTACTGGGTTGTATGACATATTTGCTCAATGCAAATGCACCTTCTACACACGTCCAATTTTGTAAATGAGCCTTCCTCAGCTCAACCACACTCTAATAAGTATCTAACATACTCCAAAGTACTCAACCAACTTCACTGTTGATGTAGAAAATCACACTGATTGCCTTCAAATTGAATTGGCATACTCAATCCAAAATACCCTGTTTTGGCATGCTTTCCAAAGCTTCCAAATACTTCAAATTGCAATATAGTGGTTTAATCAAGTGTGGATAACTCACATTGACACCCAAACAAGCTCAATGTTGCATATTAACACCAACCAAGGTGCATACATACCAGAAATATCAAATCCCCTTCTCTGTTTTGAGAAAAACCAGTAAAACTAGTAGGAAAAGTGCTCTAATTTCTTCAATTCTTTTCCAAATTGAGGGACCAAGAATTCATTAGCTTATCAATGATGTCTACTAACACCATGTAAAAGGAATTAGACCAATTGTAAAAGTTGAGAGAGTAATTAGTCGATTAATGACCCTTTGTTTCACTAATCACTATTTATAGCCCTTTTTAATCAACTCGTAATTAGCTTCAAAATGCATAATTTCTCCAACAAACCACATAGCAACCTTCTCCTTTATGTGTATCACACTATTGCGCTAAGACAATTTTGAGGTTAGTATTTGACCTCCACTATGTAAAACTATGCAATTTTGCCTTGTTTCTGGCCTTCACGCTACGCCGCCTGCTACTAGGGGGTTTTGGAGGGTTGATTGTGGCTATTGAAGCTATATAAGAGTTCCCAACACTCCTAGGCATGCACCTAAGCCACCAATTTGCTGATTTTTGCAATTAACCAGCTCCAACTGCATCAAAATTGAACCTCTATTCTCTATTTTTGTGAGGGCCTCAAAACAATATTTTTCCAATCACTTCAATGCATTAAACTTGCTCCAAATTCACTCTAGGGCTTGCACATGAGTTGCCAACACATTCCCATTTTCTATAAAGGAATATACTATAAGGAAAAAGGATTTCCACACTTCAACTGATATTCAATATTCATGGCTTTCACAAGTAAAAATTCCATTAATTAATATTACGTCCTACCATACTACAAACTATAACTACAGATAGGAGCTTAAAATACTCTCTCTCTCTCTCTCTCTCTCTCTCTCTTTGATTCTTTTATCAACTCATCAATGTCTTGGCATAGGTCACTTAGGCTACCATGGTGATATAGGGTTAACATATTGTGTATCCCGAGTGGAAGAAATTTTCCTAAAAGATCCTTCAATGTTACAATTTTGTTAGTATAGACATGGTGTATATATTGAAGAATAGACATTGAAAATTTAAGATATGGCCTCTCTACAATTTTGTTAGTATAGAAATGGCGAATATATTAAAGTCTAGACATTGAAAATTTAAGATATGCCCTTGCTTGGGCCTAAGTCTAGACTAGTACAAAACCGTAAAATCTTTCTTGGTGAACTTCTAAAGCTTAATGTGCCTATTGTGCCATACCATCCTCGTAATTTGTATTGTAGGTTGAGTCCATGAAACCTTCATATCGGGCCACGTCTAACTTAGATGATTGCTAAAGCCTCTTGTGAAGGGCCTTAACATAGACAATACAATGTACCATTGCAACTCACAAGCTTGAAATTTGGAATTCTAATGGAGTAACTACCTCCATCTCCCATAAACAAATTAAAAGGATGTGTGCTATTATGACCTCATAACATATTGTATAAGCCCTTTTAGAAGTAGTTAGTAACCATCTATGTTAGTTATAGAGCTCCTCCTCAATTACCTAAATTGATATTCCTTTCAACGTCTTGTTATTGTTATCCTCTTAGAGAGATAAATTAACATAAATAAAAATACATACACATCAATAAAACCCACAGCTCAAATATTCAACATAAAGTAGAGTAAAGATACCTAGAGGTAAGCATGAGATCATGCTTTATGCATGAGCATATGTTTATCCTTATGCATAAGCATATTCTTATATTTATGCTTATTCTTCCACTTATGCATAAGCATAAGCATATTCTTATGCATGTATGCCTTATGCATAAGCATGAGCTTTATGGCTTATGCATAAGGCTTATGATTATGCATAAGCATAAGCTTATTCTTATGATTCATGGTTATACATAAGCATTAGCATCATGGTGGCTGCACAATTCTCATGCCTAATGCAAGAGGCTTATGCATGAGCCTCATGCATTAGCCTAATCCTCATTAGTCTCATGCTGACTCATGCATGTCTTATGGTATATAAATAAATCCTAAGATATAAAAATCAATTCAAAGCAAAAAAACACAAGCATAAGAAAATAAACGTATGCTTATGCATGAGCAAATAAATGTTTGCTTATGCATAAGGCCCATGCTTATGCTTCATGCATGTGCCTACACATTATACTTATGCTTGTGCTTAAGCATTATGATTATGCTTATGCAAAAGCATAAGCTTATGAATAAGCATGCAGCAGCATGCATCATAAGCACATGCTTATGCCTCATGCTTGTGAATAAGCTTTATGCATAAGCATATGCTTTATGGCTTATGCATAAATGCTTCATGCACAAGACTTATGCTTATGCATATGATTTAATGTATAAGCTATAAACATATGCATAAGGATATGAGCATAAGCTTAAGCATTACTATATTCTACACACTAGCACCCGAGGGTGCAATAAAAAATAAAATGGATAAGAACAATTTTACCTCAAGTAATGGAGAAGGGACCCTAGCTCCAAAAAATGGAAAACCTACAAAAAAAAAGTGAAAAAAACAAGAGCATGAGGATTTTTTATAAGCCTATGCATGCCTAACCATATGCATAAGCCTTATGCATTTGATTAGGCTTATGCATAAAACCCTAAAACATGAAAATACTTATGCATAAAACCCTAAAATATACAAAACCCCCCCAAAAAAGAGAATCAACACAATAAAGAGAGATCTCTTAGCTTCAATGAAACTTGCAACAAGTGATCATTCAGTGTCAAAGGAGACTTTACAGAAAGTAAAGGAAGAAAATAAAGGTTAGCAATCCTATCCCTAATTCTTGCCCTAATCCTAATCTTAATCTGAGGGAAAAAATCCAAGAGAGAGGTGAAAGAGATTGATATGGAGAGGGGAAGGAGAGGGGAAGGAGAGGGGAAGAAAAAGAGAGAGGAAGGAGAGGGGAAGGAGAGGAGAGGAGAGAGAGGGGGAGGAGAGCAGAAGGAGAGGAGAAGATGGAGATGGAAAGGGTGAACAAACAAACCTTCTCATGAGGGATAATCTTTTATGGAAAGATTCTCAGAGGAGGAGAGAAAGAGGAGGCACGCATTGCTTGGAAGTGCTTGTGGAGAATATGGAGAGGATGGTTGGAAATACCCTATAAACAAGTCGCCTCTGTCAAAATGGGTAGCGGAAATGAGACAAAGTATTCAGAGTAGAAGTATAGAAATGAAAGAGAGGAGAAAGAAGGAGGTACATGTTGGCTAGTAGGTACAACAGCATTCGACCAACTCATGCAGCCAAGCTCCTTGATGTGGACCCAACCCCACTAAGTTGGAGTGCAGACGGAGCATCTGCTCAGGTAGAGGCTTTGTGAAGAGGTCCTCCCGCATTGTCCTTTATCATAAAAAAGATAAGCAAGATGTCACCAGCCAAAATCTTCTCACAAACAAAGTGATATTGTATCTCTATGTCCTTGGTCTGGGCGTAGATAATTGGGTTCCGAGCAATATCTATATAGCGCTCTAGTTGTTGCATTGGATGATCGTGGGTTCCTTTTGTGGAAACCCAATCTCGCTATAAGTAACCTCCGTATCCACACCACCTCGCAAGCCGCACCACAAGTAGCCCAATAATCTGCCTCAGTAGAAGACAAGGCAACAGTTGGCTTCCTCTTGCTACTCCAAGAAATAGATCCTGAGCCAAGGGTGAAGTTGTAGCCTGAAGTAGATCTCCTAGTGTCTGGATATCCTCCCCAATAAGAGTCACTCTAACCTCGGAGATTGACTCGGTCCTTTGTTCCCCCTTGAGTGTTATAAAAGAGTCCAAGATCCTTCGTACCATGGAGATACTATAAGATCCAAAATCTTACATCCCAACATGAGTCTTCAAAGGTGTCTACATAAATGAGCTCAACATCCCCACAGGAAAACTCAAGTCCAATCTAGTTTTCAGCAACCAAATCAATGAACCAACAAGCTTCTGATACAAGGAGGCATCAACCTTCTCACAAGGATCATGTACTGTAAGTTTGGTATTCGGGTCCATCGGAGATGAAACAATCTTTTAGTTCTCCATCCTAAAGGCCTCCAGCAACTCATGAACATACCAGCAGCTGAGAAACAAAGAACCCCCTCTAGATCTGCCAAACCTCCAATCCCAAAAAGAAATGGAGTAAGCCTACATCTGTCATCACAAACTCATAGTCACTACCAAGCCACTGAGCATAGCCCTTACCCACAATTCTGGCCTTGTGCTTGTCCACCAACACATCAAACGTATACTTGGTCTTTTATACCCACTTGACACCAATGACTGACCATTTTGATGGCCTTGGAACTAAATCCCAAGTTTTCTTCTTCTCTATGGCTTCAAGTTCTAGTTGCATGGCTTTTCTCCAAGTCTCCTAGGAAAGGGCTTCCTTAACTGAAGTAGGCTCTTTGTCCTGAATGATATGAGACATATTTGCATTGTTTACCTGTAAAAGCTTCAAACCTCCAATCCCAAAAAGAAATGGAGTAAGCCTACATCTGTCATCACAAATTCATAGTCACTACCAAGCCACTGAGCATAGCCCTTACCCACAATTCTGGCCTTGTGCTTGTCCACCAACACATCAGACGTATACTTGGTCTTTTATACCCACTTGACACCAATGACTGACCATTTTGATGGCCTTGGAACTAAATCCCAAGTTTTCTTCTTCTCTATGGCTTCAAGTTCTAGTTGCATGGCTTTTCTCCAAGTCTCCTAGGAAAGGGCTTCCTTAACTGAAGTAGGCTCTTTGTCCTGAATGATATGAGACATATTTGCATTGTTTACCTGTAAAAGCTCCTCTGATCGATCTTTGTCATGAACTCTATGCAAATTCAAGGTCCATCCTTAGTGGTCCAGTTAGAGCGATACTCCGCAACACCTCACTCCCAAACCTCTAAAAATGATGTTGGCTAGCTGGGACAATAGCATGGGAATCATCCTCATACTGATCTAGTTCTCCAAGAAGTTGTGGCTCCTCAACAGTGGAAGATGGAACATTCTTATCAAAGATAACATCTCTGCTTACAACAACCTCATTCCGCTCTGGGTCATATACCCTGTAGCCTTTGTACAAAGAGTTGTATCCCAAAATAACAAGCTTCTGGGAATTTGAGTCAAGCTTCCCCCTTTGCTTTGTGAAGATAGGCATCACTCCCAAAAACATGGAAATGGGAGACATCTAGTTTCCTACCAAAATAAATCTCAAACGGAGTCATCTTAGATAATAAAGTCATTGGGATCGGTTCAGGGTATGGATAGTCGTAGCCACAACCTCTCCCCAAAGTGGACGATGATTCTCCAACATCATCCTCGCCATCTCCACCATAGTCCTATGCTTTCACCCAACCACTCGATTCTCTAAAGGTGACCCTGTATTGGCTAGATCCCGCTTGATGCCATGCTCCACACAAAACCACACAAAAGAATTAGAAGAAAACTCCCCTACTTTGTTAGCCTCAAAAATCTTCACCTACAATCCAGACTCCTTTTCCACCATAGCATGCCAATCCTTGAACCGAGCAAATGCTTGGTCCTTCTGTAAGAGAAAATAAACCCATGTGAACCTACTACAATCATCCATAGGTATTATGAAATACAAAGAATCTCCCAAAGATGGGGTCTGCATATGTCTAAACAAGTCAATGTGTACCAACTCCAATGGTTTTGAAGCCCTCCTAGCAGCTTGCTTTGGAAAAGACTCTCGTGCTACTTCCCAGGGATGCAAGAACTGCAATGTCCCTACTTGCTGCCAACATCTGGCAAGCCATCGACCATCCGGTCTTGGAAAGATTGTAGCGCATCCACATTCAAGTGGCCAAATAAAAAATGCCACAAATCATCGAGCTAAGTACCTGTAAGAGAAGAGAGTGTTGAGAGTTTTTAAATCCCATTCTCCACTCCACCTTCCCAAATAACTTGGCCTATTGCTTTGTCTCGGTGAGCAACAAAATGCTTATCAAAATCCACCCGCATGCCGGTCTTGCAAACCTAATGCACTGACAAAATATGAAAACCAAGAGATGGAACGTAAAGAACCTGGGAGGAATGCTTCCCTCCTCTATCATTGGGAATGATCTCGTGCCCTCACTTGAATCGGGGTAGTGGATTTGTCACCAATGAAGATGTGACCTGTTTGCCTTCAAAGATCCTATAATAAAGATGTGACCTCTTGGGAAGGAGTCATGTACCCCTAGAAGCACCACTATCTAGAATCCACTCCTGACTATCCCCAACTTTGAGACCAACTGCCTCCCTACACAAAGAAGATGAAGCTTTTGTGTCCATAATCTCCAAGTGCACAAAAGATAGAATCTTTACGGCTACAGAGTTGAGGAATCAACACTTTTCTTAGTGCACCACTAACTTGGACATTGCCTCCAATAATTACCCTTCTGGCCACAATGATTACAAGTTTGCTCGACCTTCAAAGCATCATACTCTAAGTCGGGATCCTTCTTAGAAGACTTCTTCGATGAAGAATTCCCTTTGCCATTGTTGTTGTTATTGTTGTTGTGGCCTTTTGACTGCTGTTGGCAAGTCAAAGCCTTAGAACCTCCACCCTATGGAGGGTTCAAAAATTTCTCTTCCTAGTCCAAAACCATCAGCACAAGATCCTCCCATGTAATGGTTTAGAGCCTCCCACTGGTGATCAAAGAAGAATAGAAAGCTGAGTACTGAGGGGAGAGATGAGACAACAAAGTGATGGCCATATCCTCGGAAGATATCTCCTTCCCAGCCTAAAGAACCTCTTGCTAAAGAGCATGGAGTTTGTTGATGTGCTGTTGCATCATCGAACACTTTGCAAGATTCATCACTCTCATCTATACTTCCAAGGAAATTTTCTTCATGGGTGATACCCTATTGTACAAAGAAGCTAATTGCTGCCAAATCCCTTAGGCCAGCTTCATGTATATGGTTGATCACTTGGGGTGTGCAACTAAGGAAGATGAAAGAACGCACATGGGCATTGACATGATCCCCCAACTGATATAACCCGCTACGAGTGTTTTGTTTTTCATTTTAAAAGGCCTGAGGAAGGGTTCCGAAGGCAGCTTGTTTCAGCTTAAACCCTAGCTTTTGTTGAGATGCTCTCATCATGGCGCAACGCGAGAGCTGTGCTGTATTTGTCAATAAAAAAGAGAAAAGAAGGCGGCGTACAGGAACAGCTCCACTACCTTTGTGGATATTCATATAACTCTACAAGCGTCAACAACGATGCAGAATCGAAGAGGTGATTCGACTTTACTTGTACATGTACTAGATTTGGTTACGGGCCATTGTCGCAAGGCGTTCAAAGACGAGGTTGGGTGAAGCCCAAGGTGTCAGCAGGCCAAGAAAAACACGGATGAAAGCAGGAGTCAGCAAAGGCGAAACGGACGGCAAAGGGTACACTTGAAAGAGTCGGCTAACACGATGCGACTTCCATTTTCTCCTACTCCTATCCTGTCAACTTCTGTGCATACCCGAACATGCACGCAGTTACAGACACTACGTCACTACTAAGTAACCCGCACTCAAGAGACTTTCTGCACCACTGAGCAGGTGCCTAATGCGAACACGCCTCATTCCCCTCAATTAGATATTTAGTGGCGTTCGGTGCTTTTGCGTCCACTTTTCTTTCTCTCTTTTTTTTTGACACTTGGGATTCTCCAATTACGTGACAAAAAACCGGGTTATTGTATCCCAAACTTTTGAACTACATGTGGAAGGAAATTCATGAATTATTCATATATACCTTCAAATTTCTTAAACTTTGTGCCTCTTACTTCAAGAGATGACAATTTCCTTTTGAACCGAAATAATGTAGAAGAATAACTTAAAGATGCACCAAGTGTGAACAATAAGTGTCAAGCACTATCAAACAATGAACAAAATCATGAAGATGTAAGCCATTTGGCAGTCACTTTTCTATGGACATGTTCCTTTCCTAATGTAATGCCTATAGATAGGTCACAAATTGGCCCCTCTTCACTTTAGTCCTGACTGCACTTTAGTTTTTCCTCTCTCCTTTATTCTCTCTCATATTTTAATTCCCTTAAAGTGTTCCCTCTCTCTCTCTCTCTCTCTCTTTCTTCAATGTAGGCTTTCACTAGCTCGCTGCACTTTTTCACTATCCTTTTTTCTATATGTCTCAATAAAAACATTTGAGAAATAATCGTAATCCGTAACCTACTCTCCCACTTCCTTCTTTTCTTTAATGTAGGATTTTACTTACTTGTATCTTTCTTAAATATCCTTTCTACTATACATTTCAGTGAAATCATGTGAGAAATAATCTCGTTGGAGAGAGATAGAGAGATGCTGGGAATTACCTTCGTTTTGTTGGCAAAGGTCATTTGAACAAATAGTGCACTGGATTGCTAGAATGACTTCTTTTTCATATCTTCTAATCTAGGATAATAAGATGTTATTATGTTCAGAAGTTTATCTTTCCATGTATATATTTATGTTTTTTTGCATAGAGAGATTGACATATAATTGTTTTCTTAAAGCACTAAGGAAATTATCAAAGCTAAGGTATATATAATGAAACTTAGATGAGATTTCTCTCTTTGGTGGATTTAAGAATTAATTAATAAATAGACGATTTCTCAACTTAAATGGTTTTGTATGTGGTAATGCATTAAGGACAATGTTATTAATGTGTCAAGTTTCTAGTTTGAAAAAAGTGTCTTTATTGTCTCTTTCTTAATATGAGTTTCGTGAAATATTACAAATATCGTGAATAGTATAAAACCATACATTTTGAGTGTCTACTTACATCCTCAAACTTTCAATATTAAATATAAACTTTTACGATGAGATTGAAGATAATATTATTCAATATATATAATCCACTCAGAATGATTTGCTAAATATATAATTGTAGTCGAGAGGGGTTTACTAGATACATAGCATAGATGTTAGAACTCTATAGTCTTGGGAGTTAGACCTCAACTTTAGTCATGGTTTCTTTGACCTAATGTACACAACACAAAGGGGTAGGGGAGTTATTGCTCACATGCACGAGCATGTGTGTGTGTGTGTTTCAAAATGTTAGATCAATACGTACCATAGACCACAAACTATAGACAACTGAATTTTACTCATATGAAAACTAGAAATTACATTAATTGATTATCTTTTAACACCCGATTTCTAGGCTACAGATACATGGCAGGTTATCATGGCCAACAAAGCCCAACATTTAAACAAAAGTAAAAGAAGAATAAAAAATAGAAAGGAGTTCAAAAGTGAGAAGCTTAATATGCATAAACCAATGGGGCCACTATCATGTAAAAAACACATAAATGTGAGGGGACATAGTTGCCACCATCCATAAACAAAAGTGAGTTAGAACATGGTGTTGATAGTTGGAAATGGGTCACACATTCAACTACAATTCGGTAACACTTTAAACCATTTTTAAACATATTACCATAAATTCTTAAAGATGCACATAGTGTTTAAAGATCTTCAGAATTCCTAGATCCTCATATGTGCATGAACAACGCTAAGGTAATCAAATTAGTGCCCTACTCACGATTCATATAATCATATATTAAACTGATGTGCAAGTTGCTTTGTGTGCTTTGCGAAAGGATGCAAGATACATCAATTTAAATGCTACAAGAAATGAAAACAATGTATAACTCAATAGAACTTTTAAAAAATACATGAAAACATAAGCAAGAAATGTGATAGCATGCACGACCTCATGTATGTGAGAACATTAGTGCAAGCTCCCCTTTATATTCATGAAAGACATGGCTTATGCTAAACAAACCACAATTACGGTTGGCCATCACCAAGTTTTACACTCAGAAAGTCATCATGCTTGAAGTCTATATCATTACTTGAGAGGCTATACAAGGCTTGGTGCAAGAACTAAGGAATATAGAGGCATGTATGATGCATAGAGCATGCTTTCATTAAAGAATAACAAAACAAATCATTATGCTTGAAGGGTAGATTATTAAGTGAGCCTTTATACAAGCCTTAATGCAAGAACAAAGGAACAAACCTAATAGAGAGAGGGAGAGCCATGTATAATGCATATACAGTATGCTTGCATCCAAGCATCCACATGCAACCATAGCGAAACATGGGAAATTTAAAAAGCATACAAAACATTAATATTGCAAGGAAGAAAAATCCTTATAGGGCATGATTGCATCCAAGCATGCCCTATGCTTGCATCCAACCATAGAAAATCATGGAAAAAAAAATCCTTATAGAGCAAGCCCTATAAAGAAACAAGCCATACATAATGCCTTATAGAGCTATGTATAATGCATAAAGAATGCTTGTATGTAAGCATGATATATGCATTAAGCATAACAAAGCATGAGAATTGAAAGGCACGGGAAACATTAATATTGCAAGGAAGAACAAAATGCAAAATAAATCTTGATCAAAGGCAACAATAACCCACTAAAAAAGGAATAGAATCTAGTCATAAAAAACCTAGTCTAGAGATGTAATGAACACCACATGCAACATGATGCAACACTCATCTCAGCCATCATAAGAGGAAGAGAACAATCATTGATAGTATTTTTTAAAGAGAACTATGCACCTCATAGATGAAATAATGCTAACGTTATAAGAAATCACAATGGTAAATGTTTGGGAGCATTGTAAAACTCAATTGGTATGTAAAACTCAATTGGTATGTAAAACTCAATTGGTATGTAACCATGCATGGTAGATTCCCACACAAAGAGGGTGCCTACTTTAAGAGTTACAAGAAGTGGACAACACAAAATTATTCAAATGAGCCTCAAACCAATGGAGGTGGACCTAGAATCAAGGGATATTATTTAGGGCATGTTTAGGTGAGGATTAAGCTAATCCATGGACTTGTGATGATGCAAGAAAATATTAATCTAATCCATGGGCTATATTGATGTCGTAGCTCAACCTATTTAAAGGCCCCCCATCAAATGGAAAATTTTGTGTTCCTCAACTCTCTTGCATTTTCATTATCTTGTGATTAGTGCTAATTATTTTTTCTCTACTTACATTATGCCAAAATGTTAGCCATTACTATCCACCCTAATCGCTCTCCAATATCCCTCATAATCACTCCCAACTTGTAAATTTCAAGTTGTTATTAGACCAAACCGCCATCCCTTAGCCATTTATGAAATATAGGCCATTTATTAATCCTTTATCAGTTTACTAATCTAAAATTTCCCTATTCTACCCATTCACTCAAATTAGCTTAAATCAAGTGATCGAAGAACTCTTACAGAAGATTTAAGCAACCCATAATCCTATAAGAGAAAGGAGAACATTCACATCAACTCACATCAGGGGAAAATCAATAGGAGATCATTCACATCAACTTACATCAATAGAGAGCAATATTTAGGTTTCCATGTAGACTAAAAATGGGCTTAGGTACCGGTATAAATCATGTTTTGTGATGCAAGTGAAGCTATGTGAATGTTTAGCTATCATTTCTTCATTCTTACATCAAATATTATATCTTGATTTGCACTTTACGCCCAAATCTCCAATTTACTTTTTATTTTTATAATAGTTCAGAGACTAATTAATGCTTCATTAAAGCAATGATCTCAACCATTGAGGGTTCAAATCTCTACTTGCGGTGTTACTACACTACAAGAGATCTACCCAATATTGATGGTTTTTGGCAAAGAGTTTTTTTTAGGCATGTGCTATTAGGAGCCTTAGTATCATCCTCGCTAACTCATCGACGTTAACTATCACTATTAATATACACAAAATGTGCATCAGTATGTGCATCTGTTAACCCATTTCAGGATTAACAAGAGTAGCTACTAAATTTCTACATTCGATAGTAAAGACACACAGATACCACAAGCATGTATGATCAACATTTGAAGCAATGATGTCCAAATCTACAACTTGGAGGGGCATCCGGAAATGGTCTTGCATAACACTTATGGGTGATTCTTTCTCTCCAAAAGAGTGTGGCAATGAGCTATAATGGATTCCTTGCGAATATACTTCACACATGTATTATGAGATTAAGCATTGTATAAGAAATAGGCCACTTATAAGCGTTGGGTGCTTGGTCAGCCAGTTTAAGTGTGTGAACACGTATGGCCTTGTATATAAGTCATTTTTCTATTATAATATAATATACTCTCCCATTGTGTATAATAAATTCTTGCTCTTGCTAACCCTCTTACACGATATGTAAGGCATTCTAGTGAGTGTGTATGAATGATTTGAGGTGATAAGAGGGAGGAGGACCCATAATCCAATGTGATAGTGTGACAACGCTTGAGGGGAGATGGTATGGAAAGCTTCTACATAAGGAGGTGTGGATCTATTGAAGTGGTGTGGTCGAGCTTTCCATTAGAAATATCCCCATGATGGTTGTGTCTCGCTAACATAATCTCTTGTGAATGTGTTTCTAGGAGATGCCAAGCAAAGCGGGTAATAACTTTTTTGGCACCGCTGTGGTGGGGGAGCAATCTTTTGGATTTTTCCACTTGTTTGTTCTCAAAAACTATGAATAACCCATTGCCCATTTGCTTTAGTAGTGGATTTTCACAAAAAAGAAGTGGTTTTTATGGATATTTGTGTGAGTTTTGGTAGTTGTTTTCTCTTATTCCTATGCATAAAAGAATGCTTGGTAGTTGTTTTCTCTGTTCCTATGCATAAAAGAATGCTTGGTAGTTGTTTTCTCTGTTCCTATGCATAAAAGAATGCTTGGTAGTTGTTTTCTCTGTTCCTATGCATAAAAGAATGCTTGGTAGCTTAATGTTTTTAGTTTGTTGTATTGATTCCTTATATTGTAGTTTTTAGTGTTCACATCTTGTACTACATAGCATATGCTAGTGGAGAGCCAAGGTTCAAAAACCCAAGCACACTAGCAATGCATAGAAACATAAATCTTACCTCTCTTTTATCGTGGGGTTGAAGCTCTCACTAGCCATGCAACAACATCCTTGTGAGAAGCTTGTGATGAAAATATTCACTTCATTGTCACCATGGAGCATCCAAAGAAGTGCTAGTCCTCTTTATTCCAATCTGGTCTAAGGAAGCTCCAAGATAGTAACACTCCATGTGGGATCTCTCATAATGACTCCTCACTTGAACTTCCTTACAAGGGTGAACATTACCAATTTTTTTGAGTGGCCAAAGCATGTTACTTTGGTCTTTGTGAACGCTCCTTAATACCATTGGTGTCCCACTCCCTTATGTCTCTTGTAAGCCAGATATCTATGTGTACTATAGTCTTGACTGGGCTATCTCTAGTGCATGTCGATGATGACTGCGTGATGGTGAGACGAAGAGGTAACAAGAAAGACTAATATGTGTTACATATCTATGTATAATATAGTCTTTATTAGCTAGATCTAGTGTATGTCGATGGTGTATGTTAATAATGACCATAATACCAATGGTGTTCCACTCCCTTCTAGCTCTTATAAGCTAGATATCTGTATGTAGTATAGTCTTCATTGGTTTTCTATGTGTAGTATAGTCTTTACAAGAAAATCTCATAAACACTATGATGTTGGACTGGTTTAACTTTTGGTGCCATGGGGATGGTGTGCTAAACCACTTCGGCAGGAATTCCCTTCATATCATGGTATGTCCACCAAAAGATTTCCCTATACTCCTTGAGAAGAGCTACAAGTTCAACCTCCTTGGCCTTATTTAAGTCCTTGGCTATGTAGATAGGCTTAGGATCTTCTCCTCGTTTAGCCAATTCTACTTCTTCCTTGACCTCTGCAGGCCTATCATAGACTCCTCCACCTTCACTTGTGGGGTTACGTTTGGCATTATCAAACACTAACTTGTGTTCCCCTATGGTGTATGATTTGTAATTCTCAGGTTCTTGGGTGCAAATGAGGCTTATTTTCCTTTCCTTCATGAGGTGGAGCTTTAGCCTCTTGTTCCTTCTGTAGCTTTAGCCTCTCCTTTTCCTTTTCTTCATCAGTTGCTTTAGCTACAGGCTCCAGGGATTGCATTAACGTCTTCACAATTTCGTGATCACGTTAACAAAACCTGTTATTAACATATTAAAACTTGTGATCACATTGTATATTCACATGACCTGAGCAATGACCTGCCAAAACCTACTAGTCTCGTAATCCCACCGGGTTTTTTTGTTTCCCGGCGGGCCCGCTGGGATATCTCAATATACCGGCGGGCCCGCCGAGAAAACAATCCCGGTGGGGTTCTGTCATGTTTATAAACATTGCCCGACACCCATCATGCAACTTTTGGGGAGATAGTCCTTGTTTTGGGGGCGTGATATCTCTCCTCAAAGTACTTGTAGAGCTCTTGAGTTGCTAGAAGTGTCCTCTTGGGAAGAACGTCCTTATCTTAGGGGCTGTCATCTTTCCTTGTAGGCACTCCTAAGGCTATTGAGCCACTCGTCCTTAGTTCTTTGAATTGGGGGCAGGGTGTGGTTCGTAGCTAATACTTGCGGAGATTTAGGGACAAAGTTGGAGTCATTCAGCTTTGCATTTGAGCTACGTAGGTAATCTACCTCATTCTACTTTATGAATGGTTTGATGGAGCCAAGAGTCCTGCTTAGGGGCTTGTATTGGTTCTTGATACTTGATATAGTTTAGAGTAGACAAGGGTCTATTGTCCTATACTAGAGTATTGGGCAAGCATAGATCTTTGATTTTCTTTGTGAATGTTAGAGAAGGTCTATTGTCCTATACTAGAGTATTGGGCAAGCATAGATCTTTGATTGTGTAAAGTATCCTTAATTGGGTACAAAAGGCATCCTTCATTGGGGGTGCAATGTGCATTGTATGCATGCTATCAATTATATGTATCTTAATCTTAGAACACACATTTATGCATTCGTCTTGTCGTGATGCTAAAGGTTTAGCAAGGATTAATATTTATGGTTATGTAAGTATCCAAATAAAATAATTCATGGTCTAAAAACTTTCAGTCATCCTTTGCATTTAGCATGAATCGTCATGGATATCTTTATTTTCTAAAGTTAAAACAATAAACTACATATATGATGATCATCCTTCATTGGGGGTGCAATGTGTATTGTATGCATGCTATCAATTATATGTATCTTAATGAGTTATATGCTTGCTTGAATAGGTTATTTGAGATGGAGGACAATGTTGGATCCAGTGATACCTCCAATAGAGTCCAATTCCAAATAGTAGGAAAAAAAAGGCACCTGGGATAGAGTGGCAATATGCAATTAACGTCGGTGATCGATTCATAGATTGGGAGTGTAAGCTATGCCACGCAGTAAAATCAGGTGGGGCACCTCACCTAAGAGAACACTTTTTAGGCGGAGCGAAGAAAAAGTCATGTACCCACCCCTCTGCACCTGCAGTGGCCAAACGCATAAGAGAAGAAATTCAAAAGAAAGATGCAAGAAAACATTACACTCCTACCATTAATGTATCAAGGCAGCAAGAACACTGTTGTTCTAATCATCAAACTCTGGCTACATCGCCTGCTTGTACTCCGAACGTCAATGTGCAACCAGAAAGTAATCTACCCAGTACATCTTCCTTCAAGCGGAACTTTGACGTAGCCACTGGACTAAACGTCTCATCATAATCCAATCCATGGGTCTGTGCATAACCCTTTGCTACCAATCTAGCTTTATGTCTCTCAATAGAACCATCAGATTTGCACTTCACTTTGTAAACCCATTTACATCCAATAACATTCTTGTCCTTTGGTAGTGCAACCAAGTCCCATGTATCATTATGGACCAATGCATCCATCT
Source organism: Cibotium barometz (assembly GCF_041138505.1). Classification (NCBI taxonomy): domain Eukaryota; kingdom Viridiplantae; phylum Streptophyta; class Polypodiopsida; order Cyatheales; family Cibotiaceae; genus Cibotium; species Cibotium barometz. The sequence continues at coordinate 45,191,648 of NC_141073.1, read as the reverse complement.
CTACATCCATTGCTTTTTCCCATACATGCTCTCCAATAGCCTCTGTATAGCATGTAGGTTCCACATGCTTCACCATAGATGTCATGTATGCATAGTGCATAGCAAAATCTCTATATGTCAATCTGTCAACAGGATATCTGACTCTCTGGGATCTCCGCAATGCCTGCGGGTCACTCTGTACACCTGTGACTCTAGCATGTGGTGGCACATATCTGTCCTGTCTAGCACTAGGTGTGCGTAAAACAGGTATGCCAAGCTCCTCATCCAAACTCTCAGAACTGGATGACTCATATCCTGTGATTCCAATTCCTTCAACTTTCTTTTTGCCTTTATCCATAGCACTACTCCCAGTGCTTACACTCTCATGTCTCAAACGTCCTGACCATGGACGTACACTGCTACTCTCAGCTTCTGCTGCTGCTGGCCCAGATATAGTAGTAGAACTAGAACTTGCTTGTGATGGCAAGTTCACAGGCACATCTGCTTCCAGTGACTCAATAACACCTTCATCTTTTGCTTTATACCAACTAGCAAGCTCATCAAACACCACATCACGTCAGATGACCACTTGTCTAGTTTGTGGATTATAACACTTGTAGGCTTTTCGATCCTGTGCATATCCCACAAATACACATTTCTCTACCTTAGGATCCAACTTCCTTCTTCTTTCATCAGGCACATGCACATAAGCTATGCATCCAAAAACTTTAAGATGTCCAATGTCTGGCCTGTAACCTGTGAGCCGCATCTCTGGCGTGCTTCCATGAATGGCTGCTGTAGGTGTTTTGTTCAATATGTATACTGTAGTAGCACATGCTTTTGCCCAATAGTAATCTGGCATGCTCTTTTCATTAAGCATCGCCCTTGCCACTTCACATATAACTCTATTCTTTCTCTCAGCCACACCATTCTGCTGAGGTGTATACCTGCATGTCAATTGTCTCCTTATTCCATGCTTCCTCAAGAAATGCTCAAAAGCTTTTGAGGTGTATTCACCACCTCCATCTGTCCTCAGACATTTAATCCAACAGCCATACTGCTTTTCTGCAAAATCTTTGAAATCCATGAATTTTTCCAATACTTCACTCTTCTCCCTGAGAAAGTATATCCATGTCATCCTGCTAAAGTCATCAATGAATGTAACATAGTATAAGCTGCCTTTGATAGATGGGTTTTGTGCAGGACCCCATACATCACTGTGTACTATCTCAAGTGGCCTGTTACTCATATTTCCTTCTCTAGGAAATCTCAATCTTGCCTGCTTCCCAAACTGACAGGCTTCACAAACATGCATATGTCCATCATATTTGAACCTAGGCAATCCATTGACAATGCCTCTTGTTTGCATGTTCTTTAATATCTGTATATTGACATGTCCAATCCTCTTATGCCACATATCAATATCCTGTACCACATTTCTGCTCTTTGAGAACATGGCTGATTTTAGCTCAGGAATTCCAGCATCCAGCTTAAACAGTCTTCCTTCTTTCTTGCCTTTAGCAATCACTCTACATCCATGTTTGAAATCTTCAACGAAGCATCCATGCTCATTGAAGCAAACCTGTAATCCCTGTTCCACCATTTGACCAACTGAGGCCAAGCTTTTAGTGATCGAAGGCACATACAACACATCTGACATAGACTTTGTCTGACCATTATGCATGACCAATGGTACACTTCCAACATGTGTAATGACATGCTGGGTATCATCACCTGTTTCCACATAGCCCTTCACATCCATGGGCTTCATATGCTCAAACCATTCACCATGACATGTCATATGGTTTGATGCTCCTGAGTCCATGTACCATGTATCATCATTCTCAGCATTTGTTGTCATAGAACCCACAACATGCTTCATGGCAAACAAATGATTTGCAGTTCCATCATTGCTACTTGATGCATAGTTACCACCATGTTGTGCATAGTTTCCACCATAATGACCACCACGTTGTGCTCTTCCCCCTCTCAAATCATTCTGTTTGCGAAAGCAATCTCTCGCCATATGACCATATTTGCCACAATAATGGCATTCCACATCTTGCATAGAATTTTGTTGGCCTTGCCAACGTCCTCGACCACGGGGGGTACCTCTGCCTCGCTGAGGTGCATAACCACGACCACCTCGAGCACCATAAGAAGGCTGAAAATTCTGTTGTGGAGGTCTATCCTGCCATCCACGACCATTACCACCACGTCCACGTGATGCGAATCTCCCCCTGCCTCTAAAACCTCTCTGCGAGTAAAATGCCTGATTTCTGCCATCATCATGGCTAGAAGATGCATCTAGAAATGAATCATTGAGCTTGATTTCCTCAACCAACAAGAGTGAAACCAACTCATCGAAGTCGGGTAGACCTGTACTCCTCACTGAGATAGATGTATCAAAAGATTTGTATTCCTTGCCAAGACCACGCAAGGTAATATCCACCAAATCATCATCAGGCATGGGGGCATTTATTGTGGCCAATGCATCTGCAAACTTCTTGATTTCTTGCACATAATCATGTATGCTCCTTTTATTCCTTTTCACATTGTGTATATGCTGTCGCAATTGAGACTTGCGAGCACTCGTATCTGTATCAAACATCTTGACCAAAGTATCCCATGCATCTTTGGGATTCTCAGCATCCTGAATGTGTATGAGCATAGCATCAGAAATGCATATAGACAAATAATGCAGCACTTTGAATGCTCTCTCTGACCATTGCTTATGAGCAATAAGCTGCTGCTGTGTAGGTTGCCGAGGTAGCTCAGGCTCTGGCTCAGCACCTGTAATGAGATTCCAAAATCCTTTTCCTTTCAAGAAACTCTTTATCCTGTACTTCCATGCCTGGAAGTTCTTCCTATCCAGCTTTTCACCAACAATCTGAACTGGATTGTCCGACATGTTGCTCAATGCATACACCTTCCGCACACTTCAAATCTGTAAATGAGCCTTCCTCAGCTCAACCACACTCCAATTAATGTTCCAGATACTCCAAGGTAGCCAACAAACTCCAAATTTGATGTAGAAAATCAACCTGTAATCACCCAAGATGAACTGACTCACGCAGTGCGAGATACCCTGAATTGACATGCCTTCCAAGGCTCCAGATCGCAATGTAATGGTGCAATCAAGTCTAGGAAACTTGCATTTACACCTAATGAACCTCAATGTTGAGTATCAACTCCATTTGACATGTATAATTATCAATTTTTGAAAACCCCTTTTTCTGTTTTTGGAAAAACCAGAAAAACCAAAAAAACCAGTAATGATTTGGCTCTAATTCCTTCAATATTTCACCAAATTGAGCAACCAGGCATTCATTGGCTTAGCAATAGTGTCCATCAACTCCATGTAAGAGGAATTTGTCCAATTGTAAAACACCAAAGATTAATTGCTCGATTAAAATGCTCTGTTTCTCTGCAACCAGTGGACAGCCTGTTTTAATCAGCTCATTCCCAGCTCAATTAAGCATCATTGGTCAAAAAAATCACATAGCCCTCTTCTCCAAGATGTAAAGCATCCAATTGCTAAGAGAGTTGTGGAAGATATCAAGCAACCGAGTGATAATCGACCTCCTCGTGGTGAAAAAACCAGAAAAATGCTCTGTTTTGTCTGTATGGGCTGCGCCGCCTGCTGTAGAGGGGTTTAGAAGAGTTTTTGATGCTAATTGAAGATGCCTATAGGTGCCCAACACACCTAGGCATGTGTGTAACCCATCAATGCTTGGATTTTTGTCAAATACATGCTCCAAATTGATCAATTTTTGGCTTCTTTTTCACTGTTTTGTGAGAGGTCAAAAAACCAGAATTTTCACTCAATCAAATACATCCAAATTGCTCCAAACTTTGTTCAAGGCTTGCTCATGGGTTGCCAATACATCCCTCTTTGACAAATGCATATGTCTTTTGCCAGAATCACGCTTATTTCCACCATACATCAATGTTCCCAAGCTTTAATGGAAAGCTTCAAAAACCAAAATTTTGCTTTGCTTTGATTTGCTTTGCTTTGCTTTGTTTTTGCCTGTATTACCTGCAATCCGCTCAAGGATGTTCAGAAGACCTTACCCGATAGGCCAAGCTCTCAGATCTGATAGTATTTGGTGTGCTCCAAGCTTCACAGCTCCAATGGCAGCTTCACAGCTTCTTTTCACAGCTTCTTCTTCTCCCTCTTCACTCACTCACTCATAAACCCTAATAAACAGCACAAGGCTCTGATACCATGTTGAAAGATCGGTAGAGGGGGAGGAGACACACACACAGGAGCAAACCCTAAAGTATATTGCAAACCCTAACCATAGAGGGAAGCCATGTCCACTCTCACACAAAGCATAATGCACTAATCCATAATCCACACAACACACAATGAGTTGTGTCCACACTCTACTAACCCTAACTAATGTCCACACACTATGACCAGCTAAACACGCGGTCATTTATGTCTCACACATGTTCCTACCTAATCTGCCAGCACATAGCATAGCTGGCTCACACTGACATCGAGCTTGAATCTCAACATGCGAAACCTTCCATCTTCCCTTCTTAATCTCGCCATCTGGACATGGCCATATTTCCTTGATCATCTCTGTGGTTACGCGTTTATTTATGTCTTTCCATTGGGCATAAGTAGGATTTGTCCATTTCGACAACCTGCATGCTGTTCTCGTAGCTTCGCGGGCTGTCAGTCCATGTGCAAGGGCCTTCATTCGCTCATATGCCTTCTTGGCTAACTCTTGATGCTCGTTTGCTTGTGCTTCTACCATATCTGCAGCATGAACGTAAATGACTTTAGGATTTTAATGAACTATAAAGATCAACGTAAGGTAAATTGACCATTACCCTCAAAAACTTAAAGTTTAACACCACGAGATGAGATATGAATTGCAAAGACTCAATGAGAAATATCCACTTGACTCAAAGAATATTTCAAACAATGCGCGCACATCAAATTTTGAAGAGAAAACATAAACTTAAACACCACAAGAGGAGAGAGAGATTGCAAAGACTCCATGAGAAAATATTTCAAACAGTGCACACATATCAAATTTTGAAGAGAGACAAACAAAGAGCCATTCTTGAAACTAAATCTCCTGATACTATTAAATTACAAAATTGGGGTGAATGACACCGATAGCTCTCTGGCAAAAATGATATACCTCTGACTATATTCTCTTTTATTGTGCCAAAAACACCAGAGCCTATTGTTCGCCCTTCGACCAGCGCCTCGTGTGGGACGCCAATGAGGTGTGTGCACATAGAATTGTAGATTGTGCGATTAATGGCACCTATTGTTCGCCCTTCAACCAGCGCCTCGTGTGGGACACCAATGAGGTGTGTGCACATAGAATTGTAGATTGTGCGATTAATGGCACCCGTCCCACTCGGATCTGGCTAGCTGGACGTTGCAGCGACTTCCTGGGCAATGCGCACTCTTTTGGGGAGTGACTCTGCATCCAGTGCCTTCATGCGCTTGCTCGTCTCTTTACTCGCTCCATACAACATCCCATAACTGTAGACGATGCATATTAGCTTCAGGCGGGGCAGCATCTCTAAGATCATTGCATGCTACACGCATGCTCCCCAAAATAGTTCGTGTTATATGTTGATGGTTGAAGTCTGCTATCTTTTGTCTATCAAGCAACTCAACATTTCCTCCGCTTCGAAGTCGACGCTATGCATTTTCCCATATCTGCTCTAATAGATCTCGCATGAGTATCTCAGACTCATTGATCTTTTTGACGATGTCTTCTGAACATTGTGACACTGCGATGACTGCTTCAATGCGAATTGCTCGTAGAATGATTTTACGCTCTGCAGGGGAAAGCATGGTGGTCGTCTTTGCAAATCTAGCAAATATCACTAAACACAACAAAAACGGAATATCCAACAACATTACTGAAATCAACATCAAGCAATACATCATCGAAGGTGAGAGAACCACAACAAGTGTATCATTACTTATCAATGACAAACAAAAACGGAATATCAAATAATATTACTGAAATCAACATCATGCAATACATCATCAAACGTGAGACAGCCGCAACAAGTGTATCATTACTTATCAATGATCAAACAAAAACGGAATATCAAACAATATTACTGAACTCAACATCATGCAATACATTATCGAATGTGAGACAACCACAACAAGTGCGTCATTACTTATCAATGTTATCGAACATGAGACAATCGCAACAAGTGTATCATTACTTATCAGTGATCGAACAAGTGCATCAGACATAAGCTTCTATACATAATCACTAGAGAGCATCATGAGAGAGAGAGAGGGGGGGAGGAAGAGAGAGAGAGTCGTTAATAGATAGAGAGAGAGGGAACATTAGATGACATTTTCAATAGTTTTGTGAGTTCCTAAAGAGAGGAAAATAATGTTTAGTATTGTTTTATATTTTAAGAAAATAGAGGGAGAAAAGGTAATGTATTACGGATTATGTATATTTTAAGAGAAAAAAAAAGAACTCCTCATCTACACACCTATCGTGACAGAGAGAGAGAGAGAGAGTTGTGAAGTGTATCATGAGAGAGAGAGAGAGAGAGAGTTGTGAAGTGTATCGAGAGAGAGAGAGAGAGTTGTGAAGTGTATATGAGAAAGAGAGAGAGAGGGGGGAGGAAGAGAGAGAGAGAGAGATATTCATTTTTACGAGTCACGACATCATGAAATTACACTTAAAGACAATATGATGTAAACTTTGATCCATGAAATACTCATGCCGCGTTATCAACCAAGTATCGCATGGATCACACACAATAAAAACAATACAAGCCGCATCAAGCAAATTTATGACATTTTTTCGACCGCGTTAACGATCAGATGCCGCAATATGCAAAAAACAATATATACACTAGCGGACGACACCAACTTGCCGCGTTAACGACAAAATGCCGCACGAATCTATGGGAATACAAATAGGATACAGACATACACTGGCCGCGTTACTGACCATATGCCCGCATTTGACAAAGGGAAGGGAAGGGAAGGTGACATCGCCATAATGATACTATGCTTGCCGCGTTACCGACTAGTACTGCTACGGCGTGCCATACTTACCATAGGACACAAACCATCTGCGTTACCGACTATGTGCCCCATGATAAGCACCATTCCGAAGAATGGCCTTACACACACACACCCCTCGTGTGGCGGACCACCCACATCCTGTCGCGCATTGCGACCATGGGCGGCTAGCCGCCCACACGAGCATACGCACACCCACACACACCCACACACAAACACAAACACCCACAACTGTCATTACCTGTGTATACTGTCAGCAATGAACTCCCAAAGGGCCCCCGGGCCCGTATATATACAAAAATGTAGCCCACCGGGCTAAATGACGACCCCAGCGGGCCCGCCGGGGTTTTAAAATTCCCGACGGGATCGTCGGGTATTGCAAAAATCTCGGCGGGATTTTAGCCGGTTACCAAGGAACCTCCCACCGGCTTTTTTGGGGTTAACATGTTAAAAACATGTTAACACATGTTATTAACAAAAAAAAATTGTGATCACGTGAATATAAAATCATTGGCTACAGCTTTAGCCTCTCCTTCCTTCTCTGCGAGTTTGTGATTTTGTTTCATTCTAGTGGAGCGACTTGATTTTGGTTCTTTAGAGACTTCCACATCAGCTACATCAATTTTCGGGTCATCTAAAATATTGGACCTTTTATAATTCTTCAACCCAATCGTCTATAAAGTTTTGATGTAAGTCAAAACTGCACCCATGTACTAGAGCCATTGGGAGGTAGTGGTTCTTTCTTGTATAGCCTTTTATGATGATGATTCACTTGATAGAATTTATGTCTCTTCCATATTTTCTTATGGTGACTAAGGAGTTGGTGTACTTTCAGTCTCTGTTTCAAACCCCTCATCACTATTTGTGCTTGAGCTTAAGTCATCCCATGTGGAATCAAGTTCACTATATAACATATCCCCTCGCTATCGAAAGGTAGAGCACAAATCATTCGTAGGGGCACAACCTTAGGGATCTCCTCACCATCAGGTGTAACCCATGTAGATCCTCTAACTCCCTAGCTATCGATTGTAGCCATCATATGTATCCAGTTTAGATCATCTTTAGGCTTAATAGTTTGTTTTTTAGCATCCTTATGGGCTAGATCCTTATGGGTTGAATCATTTCCTACCTTAGTGTGTCTTTTCTACAACTATATCAATATTGCAATGGGGTGGAATGAGTGGTGGTGTCTAAATAGTTTCAAAAAGTCCTTCACTACCCATAAGATGTACACGACTAGTCACAAGATCAACCTTGATGATGGAATCATCAAAATGGAGGTAGATATGGTTCTTAGGCAATATTTTCTTCTCTCATGAACATGCATCCTAAGATCATTTCATATGATTCTTATGTTTGGAAAATTCCATAACAATGAAGGTATGTTTAACCTGATGTTTAAGAACCTTGATGTTTAAATCTTGTAGCATCCCAATAGGTTTGGTGACAATCCCATCAACCATCTTGACAATGATGTCCAATACTTTTAGATGTGTCTTGGCCATCTTATCTAAGTATTTCTTGGTGATTATGCTCACTCGGGCACTACTCTCTAGGACTCCCATTGTTGTGATGCCCTTGGTCATAATTGGTAGCAGTGCGTTAGATTCATTACCTTCAAAATATTTTCCATGTTTGTTGAGTGAAATGTTGACCATAGATTTAGTATTTTCTTCTTCCACCAGGACTATTGATTTGGGTACAACTCGAGGTGTCTCCATTATATATTGGTGATGTGCCTTATGCACATAAGCAAATGATGGTAATCTAACATTGATCACCCCATTAAGGATACCTCTCATTACTTCAAACAATTCAGGATCTCCACGCAATTGGGCTGTTATAGTTGTACCTGTTTGTGAGGCCATAAAGTCTAAAAATCTGGGGATATTTACACTATAATAGAATAAGCGTATAGTGACAAAAATAGTAATGTTTTTATAACTAGAAGGGTAGGAATATGTCTGGCTATTATCGCTGCTAGAAACATTGCTATTTTCATAACGGGTTCACTGCTCACAGCAGCAAAAATAGCAACGATATTTTGTTGCTATTTTCATTGCTTAGTACAGCAAAATCTTTGCATAGTAAAAAAAAGAGTTGAGGCAAACTGGGGAGTTTACACATGACTCCCTAGTCTACCCCATCCCTTTTTTAAAATTAAAATAGAGTCACAGTTTCAATTTTATGACACAGACACATACATAAGAAACACATAGATTGTGAAGAATGAAATTGAGCCTAAATTTTATTTTAGTTCACAAAGTGTTAAGGATTTGTCCATATATACATAAAATGTCTACAATGAAGAGGTATCTAACTGGAATCCTCATCAAATTCTGAGTGATCATCATCATCATGTTCGGCGTCCACTTCACTTCCACCATCGCTTCATGCTCATAATTAGGACTCTCCTCTTCATCTTTCCCTTCATCCTACATACATGCCATCAAGCACAAGGTAAGCAAGGGCAATACAATACAATTAGATGTAGAAAAGTCAATGGTTCAGGCTCACTTAGCTCATCTTCTTGCTTCCCCAAAATAGACTCATCCAAGTATATGCCTCGCGTACACATCCATGCCCACACCCACAATTACGAATGGGAGGATCTATACCCATAGTCATACTCCTCCTTTGTTGGGTCATGACCAAAAACCTCCCTCTACAAAAAACAATTAAGAAAATATATAATTAGTTAAAGAAAACAATATAGTACAAAACAAAATGAAAGATGAGAACAAATGGTTACTTACAAAACAAGAAATGAAGGAGGACTTTCCTCCTAAGCCGAAGTGTGAAGCCCCTCACTTCCGTAGTCAGGAAGCACTCGCCACCGCTTGTTGTTGAAAAGCATGTGGGTGATTTCTCGAAACTGCATGCATGCCTCCACTCTTGGGTCATGCAAACACTAGGCTTCTCCAATTTATTCTTTTCTGATCTCTTGATATTTGTTCTCCTATTAGAGAGCAAAAACTTTATTCATCTCTTCATCCACTCCTTGGAGAAGCAAAGACTCGCATGTGGAACAGGGAACTCCAATTTAAGCACATCAATGATGTATTGTTTTGAAAGCTTATCTTGTGCTTTTCCAATTCTTGAAGGAGTTCCATGAATACAAGGTTTGTAAGTATATGCATACGGTTCATGACTTGCTTCCCTCGTGCATCCATCACGAGGGAACCATTGACGTCCACGATGTATGGTAGGGTGTGTGGATTGAATGGTGGAATTGGTCTTGTAGGGGCTTGCTCCTTCATAATGTGTAGATAAAGAGCCCCCTGCTAGGGAGACGCATCGAGAGACCTGGTGGTGCTGCGTTTGCCAAAGCAAAAGTAGCCTACTTCCCCTCTCAAGCACGTCTACTAGCCCCCCAAACTCTCTACTACGTTGTTGTCGTGGGTGAAGATAGATGTGAAGAAGCGAGCGTGGGTCTAGTTAAGCAAGGTGGTGTGGGGTCATCACAACCATATCGTGATGGGCATGCCCCCCTCGGCCCTGCACCTATCAAAGGCGTGGTTTTCCCCAAGTGGCCAAGTGGGGTAGATTGCCCCCATGACATTGACTGACCTCATTGACTGACCCAATTGTAAGCTTGCCCCTACATATAAGATTAAAAAATAAGACTTATAGAACGCATAAAAGGTTAACTTTGTGTATGTGAAAAGGTTTGATGGAACCATACATGTGTCTTAGTAAAATGAGACCAAGATTTGCTCCCATATGATTGGTTTATAATAGATAGCAGATTTGCCACATCTAGGTCTTATGAGAGGTCGATCGGCATTGCCTATAAATACATACATGAGGCAACAAAACACGATTTTTGTAACAAAATCCATGCCTAAATCTTAGACAAAAAAGGTAACATGTGATATTTAAAGAACATTGTTGAGACCTCCTATAATACTCCTTAGACAAGCAGGGTGGACAGTGCCCCTTTCGGATGATAGCTTCTAAGGACTTTCCACATGCTCCCCACTATTAAAGCCAAAGGCAACTCCTCTTTTACAAAAGAAGGATAGTGAGAAGATCGAGGGCTCCCCCTCCACTATAACCACCTACTCATGGATAACCACTCCTAACTTGACATAAATAGTATTGTAGATGGCCTACACAATAGTGCCCCATATCTCAGGTATGCATAGGCACTATTCAAAGTCTATGCATAGTGCATAAGCCTATTGAACTAACCCTAATCCTTGGCACCCAAGGGTACAAAAACATAAAGAGAATAAGTATAAACAAAGACTGGAAAAAGAGGGCTTACCTCTTCTAGCTGAATGAGCTGTCCATGGCCTAAACTGTTGGTGGTTGTTCGCTTAAATAGACATACAAAAAATTATTATAATAAATAAAAAATAGTTCATTTTAATATATTTTGCAATAGGCCTTATGCATAAAGATGAGGCATAAGCCTTATAAATAAGGCTATGCATAAATCTATTGTATAAGGGCTTATGCAATAGCCTATTACAATAGGCCTATGCATAAACCTATTGAAAACTATGCATAGGAACTATGCATAGGCTATGCATATGCACTATGCATAGGCTATCCAGAGGCTATGCATATGCTATGGATAAGCACTATGTATCGGGTATGCATAGGCACTGTGCGTAGCCTATGCCTATTGACCTAACCCTAACCCCCGGCACCCAAGGGTGTAAAAACACAAAGAGAATAAGCATAAACAAATAATGGAAAAATAATGCTTACCTCTTCTGGCCGAATCCATATGAGCCGCTCGTGGTCTAAACCCTTGGTGGTTGTTAGCTTCTTGAATAGACCTACAAAAAGTTATCATAATAAATCAAAATATTAGTTCATTTTAACATATTTTTCAATAGGCCTTATGCATAAGGCTATGCAAAAACCTATTGCATAGACCTTTGCATAAGACGTATGCATAAGCTATGCATAAACCTATTACATAAGCCTCAACATGAGGCTTATGCAATAGGCTTATGCATAAGACTATGCATAAGGCTTATGTGCACAAGCCCTATTGCATAATCCTAATGTGTAGACTATGCATAAACCTAATGCATAAGGGCTGATGCAATAGCCTATTGCATGTTTAAACCTATTTCACAAACCCTATGCATAGCCAATAACATAAGGCTTAATATGCATAAGCCTTATGCAATACGCTATTGCATAAGGGCTTATGCATAACCTATTTCTTAAGGCTACGCATTAGCCTATTGCAAGTGGGCTTATGCATAGCCTTTTGACCTAGCCCTAATCCCTAGCACCCAGGGGTGCAAAAACACAAAGAGAAGAAGCATACCAAAAAATGAAGAAAGAGGGCTTATCATCTGAGAGGATTGGCCTAAACCCTTGTTCACTTGAATAAACCTACAGAAAAGAAACATAATCTATTTCATAAGGCTATGCATTAGCCTATTGCAAGAGGGCTTATGCATAGCCTTTTGACCTATCCCTAATCCCTGGCACACCCAGGGGTGCAAAAACATAAAGAGAAGAAGCATACCAAAAAATGAAAAAAGAGGGCTTACCGTTCGTCTGAGAGGATTGGCCTAAACCCTTGTTCACTTGAATAAACCTACAGAAAAGAAACATAATAAATAAAAAAGTTAATTCTCATTAACATATTAGCGAGCAAAGAGAACAAGAGGAACAAGAGGTGAGTACCCTAAACCCTACTCTTAATGCATAAGTGAATGAAAAAATTAGTTTATGTTAATCTTTAACCCTAGCTCTATGCATAGAATGCTTAATAGAAAGCTTTGATAGAGAGCTCTCCATCAAAGCTCTCTATTAGAGCTCTATGCATTAGGCTAGGGTGAGGCAAGGAAGAGGAAGAGAGGGGAAGGAAAGAGAGAGGAAGAGGAAGAAAACCTCATATTGAGCTATGAACAAGCTTTCCATGAAAGCTTGGAATAAGGTAAAGCATTAAAGCTTTCCATTAAAGCTTGGAGAAAGCAAGAAAGAGGGATTACCTTGGAGAGGAAAAGATGATTGATGGAATAGCCTTGAAAGAAGAGGTGTGGTGGGAGGAATAGTCAGCCTACAGGAGGCATAGCCTATGCATGTGTAGGATAGGGGAAGTAGGTAGCCTATTAACACCCGTCTCAGTGGCGTTTTAGGTGGGAGCCTCAACTCACAGTTGCTACACTCAATAGGAAATTTCATGTTATAGTTGTTGTGCAGTACGAAACCCTGGGTAATTTTCTATTTATAGTTCTGGATGGTGTTGTATGAACCCTAAATCGGTTTTGGCCAAGTTAAAGATGTCTTAGAGTGATCATCAAGAGCCGCAAGTTGGTTCTAAGGCATGGTTGAGAGAAAAAATTCATTGTGTGTGATTGATGCAAGGACCAATATATAAGACAATGTCGTATAATAATTGAGCATGTCCAGACATATGGTCTTCATGAGGCATCGGCATGACCAAGTCTGGATGATGACATGGAGGATAACCATAGGAGAGTGCTAGGTAACATGCCACACCATTGGATGACATCGAGTAGAGTACAGAAGGTAGCAAGGCTTCATATGGAAAGCATGGCTAAGACTCATCTTCCCCAACCAATGAATGAGGTGCCTCCACCATTGCCACATGAGGAGGAAGAGAATCTCATCATGGACGACATGGTAAATGACTTCTTTGGACGGTAGATCATAGTAGATGATAGTGAGCAAGCTCGAATGTCACAAGAGGAGGAAACCTTGCATACAGAGGCAAGCACCCCTTTGTATGAGGGATGTTTGTACTCCACACTATGAGAAAACTTAGAGCTATTAAACTTGCAAACAACGTATGGACGGAGTGATGCAAGTGTCACAAGTCTTCTTCAGTAAGACCATCTCATTCTATTCTCTCAAATAGAAAATGTTTCATGTCTATATACTCTCCTTACTAATATTTTGACATTTGATTTCTTATGTTTTGTTGTAGGCTTATGAAGAACATTCTTCCCCCTCAAAATCTATTACCAAACTCACGAGATGGGTGTGGTAAAATTCTCTCTATGCTAGATATGGATTACATAAAAATACATACATGTCCCAATGATTGCATGTTATTTAGAGAGGTTAATAAAGATGCAACACAATGTCTACAATGTGGGGAGAGTCACTATAGGGATAATTTGCAAGGAGATAAAGTTTCCCAAAAGGTTTTGAGACACTTCCTTATCATTCCTTGCATCCAACACATGTTTAAATGTAAAGGGATTACAGAACTCATGACATGGCATGCTTCTCATCACTCAATAGATGGCATCATGAGAGGATCATAGTAGCTAATTCACCAGCATGGCAACATGTGAAGCATCAATGACCAAAGTTTTAAGATGAGCCTCGTCACTTATGTCTTGGCTTGGGCATGGATGGTGTTAACCATTTGGGTTCAAGTCCACACAATGGTGGTCTACTTGGCCTGTTGTATTGGTGAATTACAACCTCCCTCCATGGGTGGCAATCAAGAAAGGTCATATCATGATTGCTCTCCTTGTACCAGGCAAGAATAAGCTGGAAAGCATGGATGTGTACCTCGAGCCTTTGATTGAGGAGCTTGAGACACTATGACAAGGTATCAAATTACATGACGTTTCATGGCCAATAAATAGGCGTGAGGTGAAGTGAAATGAGTTTTTCTTTGGATGATATATGACTATCCCGGGTTCTCAGAGTGCTGAGGTACCTACTTAAACCTTATATGCATAAGGCTTTAACCTTTCAACTTTAATTTTATATCTCTATCTCAATCATCTAAATTTGAAAATAGATTTGGCAACCTCTAGACATCATGCTTGTCTGATTTGTGGACCATCACTTGTTTTGGAAAGACCCTCTACACTTAAGAAGGTGCTGTATGACAAACATCATCGATTTCTCCGTCCTTTGCATCCCAAGTATGTGCCACATGATGGCTCACCACTTATGATGAGAGGTAGATATTGGTATTCTCATGCGCTCACAAGTTATGTATTGGTAAATAGTACACATGATTGCTATGTATGTAGGTACATATCCTTAAAGGAGATAAATCCTACATCCATTGAGATGGCTCGTCTCAATGCTAATTAGGAAGTGTGTATGATCAAGGAAAACTTTCCTAGAATAATTCTCACTAGCCAATTGCATCTTGTGGTGCATTTGGGTAATGAAGTGGCATTGTGTGGTGTTGTTCATGTTCAATGGATGTTTTTCCTTGAAAGGTTCATGAAAACCTTAAAGGACTTTGTGAGACAAAGAGCAAGGCTATAAGAAAGCATGGCAAAGGGATGGTCGATACAAGAGTCTCTTGTGTATATCTCAAAATATCTATCTCGCATAGATCCTTCCATGCCACGATTGTTGAGCAATGAGGAGGATGATTGACTAATCACTAATGAGCCTCAGGAGGGAAATGGAAGGCAACAAAGACTGGATGAAGCATTACACCACAAGGTAAATATATTCTGCATTCTAAAAATTCCCATCATGGAGAAGTGGATTGGGAGATATAAGGATGCAATCAATAAATGAAACGATGAGAGAAGAGCAAATAGACACTTGCCATTCCCACTAGCTCGGAACCTCTACCAAATGTGATCGATATAGAATGGCTTTGTATAGCAATATCGATGGCATCGCAAAATGGAGAGGTCATCACAAGAGAAGAGCATGCGTATGCAAGAGTATGTGACCCACCAAGTTTTGGAATGATGAGAAAGATACTTTCGTACTACCTCAACACTGTCCACAAGTTAGTAACCCAACCAATCCCAAATTAAATCTTGATGTAGTATAATAAAAGTGTAACCCCATTGCTTTGTGATATTAGGTTGTGTTTCATGCTAATTGAATTGATCCAAAGTGGTGCTATGTTATACAAGTTTCCCCCTTTTCAAAACATATCTTTCAAGATATAGATGTGGAGGCCAATCTCTGGATAAGGTCCAAGTACTACCTCAAATTGGCTCATTGGAAGATGACGATGAAGAAAACATTTTGGAGGGGACCGATTAAGACCAGGAGGAACATCAATCCGAAGAAGATAATAAGTCACCTATCAATCATGATAATTCTTAATTGGATCATGATAGTGATATTAATATTGATATATGGAACCCCATCTTTTCATTGAGCTTCCAGTTCAACTATCTTTTTTGCTCAAAACATGGCTCCAAGGGTTGTAATGGATGATTTTTTAGAACTATACATCATTTTGTGTGTGTATGTGATATGTAATTTTTTAAATTCAGCATCCAACAACTCTCTGGAATTTCATGCAGCAAAAATAACAGTAAAATCACAATATAGCAGGTGAAATTTCGTTGCGATCGGTGTTGTTGAGCAACGAAAATTCTCTATTATGAGCACTGTTGAGAGCAGCAAAATTTTGCTACTCGGCAACGCTAATGAGCGGAATCCACAACACCCCGACAAAATAAATGCTACTCTAGAAAACATTATTATGCCCTCGACATGTTGTAGTGTTAGAGGTGTGTTCATGACCTCCTTTCCCCATAATTAGGTGCCAATAAGATTGAAAAATCCATTTCCAAGATGGGCTCATAGTTTCCATATGGTAGTTGTTCCTTGAACTAATCAATGGGATCAAACTATGAGAGGTGGATACCTCAGTCTCTTCCATGATGACACTAGGCACATCTAGAGGTTTTCAAATCTCAATAGTAGTAGGTGTTAAGGTACTAGGGTATAGAGTATCTGAGACTCTCACTTTCTTGGGTTTTGATTCAAGATCCTCTTGGGTTTTTGTAACTAAATCACCAAATTCTTGGAGTTTCTCAATTTCCTTCTAAGGGTCAAGATAAGAGACAAGTTTTATCATGTGTAATCTAGTTTCACAAATCGCATGTTCCCATGGGGTATCCTTCCCCGTGCTCTCCATTTTGGAGGGTGTTTCCCTACCCTGTTCTCAGAATCAGCCCTTGTGTCCGAGGAGTCTGAGTCCTCATCTAGGTCCCTAATGAAGGATGGCTCTTGAGATATCCTGAGATTTGTCTTTTTAGTTTCCTTTATTTTACCATTCTTAAGTGACTTTTTTCTCATGTTTTTCTTCTTCTTCTTGGATTCCTCTACTAAGGCCACAAATGGTTGCTAGAGAACATGTTGGTTTTAGGTATGTAGTAGCCAGGTGATAGGATTCAATGATGTGTGATCTAGATTTTTAAGTATCTGCCTTTGAGTTTGATTACTTTCCCCAATCATATTTAGGGGTGTGATGATGGGTCTTGTTTGTGGACTTGTCACCACAATCTTGTTGGGACAATCCTTAATCCAATGATCTATGCCACAACAGCCGATAGCATGTTTGAGGAGGTTGATTGGTTGAAATGAGGAGACATCAAGGGCATTCCAAAACTCGATGGGGACCTTGGCAATGGTAGCATTGAAGAGGAAGTCTTCTATATTTGATATTAATGTCCCGGCCCCTGCCCATCGCAACAAGTTGGTAAACTGGCTTAACTCCCCCCTTTGCCATCCACTACATATTAGTTAGGATGAAGCTCTAAGGAGTCCTTAAAGAGGTGGGGGGTGGGTTTGACATCTACCTCATATTCTTTGATAATCAATAGGCTTCTCAAATTTTACTTGATTAAGAGGTGTGATCCTCGGGGCAGGTGGTTGAGGTCCCAAAACTGGTGGAAGTAATGACACATTTTATGCATTGTAAATCCCCCTTGCAATGGGTTGTCGTGTCATTTGATCCAAATTGGATTGTTATTGAGATATCGAGCTCATCTAGTGAGGCGGTGGACATTGATGACCCGTCTCAGGGATAGGTCCCACACTTATACCACTGGCATGGTTGGTGAGATCTTGGGTGATCTGCAGCCAGTGGGATGACAGGCTATGTGACAGCCATTCTAGAGACTGGCATAGTTATAGCGCCAGCTCATTTAGTTGGGTTCACACTATAGAGAACCCTTGTATGTATTGGTTGAGTACCTTTCATATTATGTGTACTATTATCTTTCTTGTATTTGGTGTGTTGAGTGTTGAGTGAAGAAGAAGAAGATCTTGGGTGATATGCGGCCAGTGGGATGACAAGCTATGTGACAGCCATTCTAGAGACTGGCATAGTTATAGCGCCAGCTCATTTAGTTGGGTTCACACTATAGAGAACCCTTGTATGTATTGGTTGAGTACCTTTCATATTATGTGTACTATTATCTTTCTTGTATTTGGTGTGTTGAGTGTTGAGTGAAGAAGAAGAAGATTTTTAGCCTCTCACCTTGTGTGCTCTGTATTAGGGTTTTGTGAGTGTGTGTGTGTGCTTGCAAGAGCTCAAGCTCTCTTCCCCCCTGCATCTTTTCAATTGTGATGTTGCTACATGCATTTGGATCATGGTTGTTGTGATGGAGCCGGCAAAGCCAACTGCTGGGGCCTAGAAGCATTAGAAAGGGTTTGCAAACGTGTGTAACACTGTGATGCCTCATGACCATAACATCCAAAAAAGTACAATTACCATTATAGTGTGCCTTTAGGAGTGGGCATTCACTGGTCAAATGTTCTTGTCAACAGAATGAGCACCATTGAAGCTCTTGCCTTGGGTACATATGTACATTTTGGGGGCTCTATTGGCCTTCATTCTCTCTTGTAGTGATTTCATGAAATCTGTGAAATTCATCTCCGGCTAATGCGATGCCTTTATCAAGGGGTTTAATTATACAAGTGCTATGTCGCATGACTTCAGAGGTAATAGATTTAGAATCTGATGCTTTAACTCCTTTGACCATGAGATTATCCTCTAGTTGGATGGCATTTGTTTTGACTTCATCCCATCTAGTTATCCCTCTAATAACTAAGCCATTATAGATCGCTTCATGTTTAAGCGTGTGGATGAACCTATACAACAATTGATTATTCAAATAGCATTCATGAAGAAGGCAACAAGAGTTCAAATGCTTGAGGGGCTAATAAAATCTCTAACTGACTCCTCTTCCTCTCTCTTGGCTTTGTGTAGCTAGGAAGCTACACCCCATAGGACTCATTCATGCACAAATTGCTTCAAGAACAATCTCCTAAGAGCGGTGAAGCTCAAGCGTTCCTTGAACTAGAGAGTTTTGTACCAATCCCCAACCTTACCATCTCATGTTAGACTAAAGGAATTGGTCTTTCAAACCTCATTTTGTTCTCCTAGGGCCTCACACACTTGATCAAATACTTCTAGATGTCTCCTAGGATCAACATCTTCAATGAATTTGTGGGTTAGCTTGGCTATTTGGGCAGCCTTCCCATGGCTCTGTCACCACCATTTCTCACAACGAGTGCTATGCTTTCCGCTACCACTCTTCCCATGGCCTGTGCAAAAGCAAATGGGTCTGTGGGTAGAGCTGGTCTGGCATAACTAGAGCAATGATAGGAGCAAATGGAGGTGTAGCATGTGGCACTACATGAGGATGCATTGGTCTAAACCTTGGTGGGGGTAGATGTGCAACATAAGGCATGTTTCCTACTAGTGCCCCAATAGATAATCTAGTCATGTGGGCATTAGGTGCAGTTGGTCTAGCAACAGGAGTTGGTAGCACACTCACTCTAGGGAGGGGATGTTTCATGGGTGCACTATAATAAGATGTGAACCCTCTAGGAATGGTCATACTAGACATGCCAATACAGGGGGCTCCATGTGTGAAGTGGTGTTGGCTACCATGGTAACTATGGGCATGTGTCTTAGAGGCAATTCTACATTAGTCCTAGGTGTCATAGTTAATGTGATGCCAACCATAGGAGGAGGTAGTGTTCTACTATTATCTTGGGTGGGGGTAGCTCTGGGATCTAAGAAGGTAAAGATCATGCTAGTCTTCCCTGGAGTCCCTGCAACATGGCCTCATGGATACAAAGATGTGGTTTGGTCCATGGCAAAGCTCGTGATACTACAGAAGTAGGATTCACTAGGCTGAGAGGAGGTGTTACCATTTTGCTCGTTGTGGGCATTCTGGCTTTGGACATCCAAAATTGTGCCATGGGTCTTTGGATCCTTTTATGTTCAATGACCCTATATATATAATCGTAGATACCCTGCAATCATTCCTTCTTAGTTGTGGCCCTGAATATGTGTACAGTCCATTCCCAAATAACACCATACACTTAGCCTATGACAAAATCCACAAGAGTCTCTGTGGATGCATCATACTCCCAATCATTTGTGAGAAAATGTTGATCCAAGATTTGTAAGCCTATCTCTTTTCTAGAGGTGGATGCAATGTTATTGCTTGTTACAAGGTCTCTTCTTCCTTTTCTCTAGAAGCTTGGATCAATGCCTCTACCACATGAACTTCTTCTAATGTCCTCCCATTGGACATAATCACTTGTGTAGGAGGTGGTTTGATGTCCACAATAGTGCAGCAGTGCAACAAAACCTGTGTGGACAGGGATATCAACATGAACGCTCCCTCCTTCTAAGTATGAGAGTAAACGAGGTGTCTCTCTAGAGTTAACCTCAACTCCTTCATCATATCGCCTATAGGTCATACAATTTGGTTCAAAGGTAGCGGTTGAGGTCAGCAGACTAGTAGCTAGTTTGGCTGGTGAGACCTGGTTAGGGTTCTCACTTCTTTGGGTTGGGGACCTTCCACATTGAGTTGAAATCTGACGATATATCACTAGTCCCTAATAGAGTTTCTTGTATAATACTAAACTAATTCTAATCAAAGGTCTTGAGTCCAATGTACGCCGGTAGTACGTGCCTAGCTTGATAGATGCAATATCATCTATATTGGCCTCTAGTAAATGCCTAGATTATAGGTGCATGTGATTATATGGCGCAGGAAAATCCTACAGATGCCCCAGAGAAGTTTGGAAAATTTTTATATTTCTCGTTTATAATTTATTTATTTTTGGATTGGCCAAAGTTTTTTTGAAACATGTTGTGAGGGGAAATCTAAGCCCCTCACAAACACAATGTATGTATGTATTATGAGTGTATATGATAGTGTGGGGTGAATGCAATATGGCAAAAGATGTGTGGAAATCAAGGTGATAAGGCGCAGGTGCGCTAAATCAAAATAGCAAGTACATGGCCGTCCCAAGAGCTTGGCAATGCGTGTTCTAGAAGGATGAAAAGGCGGCGACGTGAGTTAAAGAAGCGGATTTGATTTATTGGGCGGGACTCTCTAAGAGAAGGTAGCTGGAGTGACTACCATGAGAGAAAATGAGGATTTGAAATAGAGTGGACTCCTTTAAGTTGTTTAGTTCCTTCCGGTGACTGCAGGCTAGAGTTCCTATAAATGATAAAGGTTTGCAAATAGAAGGTTGAAGCAGTGTGAGAAGGCTGGTTTCGGAGGGAGAGTCAAAGACAAGAGAGTTGCCAAGGAGGTGTGTCCCCTAGGTTTTCTGTGTAGCCCCTTTGTTAGATAGTTGGCCTAGGCCAGATCTTACTTATCTTTTTTTGCTATCAAATAATTAAAATCTAGTTTAAACTGAATGAAGATGAAGCAATGAAAGGTTCTTGCTGAGTTCTACTTGTTGAGGACCTCCAAAAGTTTTGTATTTTCTTTCTTTTTTGTGAAACCCCATGTCTGAAGGCTGTTGAGACATTGTTATGTTTGGTTTACCTAAAGAAATAGAGGATTTGGGTGTTATCTTTGATTTTGATGTTTTTGTGGTGGTGTATGTGCGGTTTTGATTCAGATTATGAAGGTTTAATCCTTTTGTGTGCCAATGTGAGAAATAGGGAACTGATTCTGAGTAATAATTAGTTAAGAAGCCATAGAGTTAGTTTTGAGTCAGCTGATCATCAATATCATGAGCTGATGGTATAGGGATCTTAGGCTCGCTAGTATCATGAGTGGGTAAGAAGTACTTTTTTTGTGAGATTGGTGCCACAGTCTATGCTATCATCAATCAAGAGATAGAAAGACTAGTGGGTTGGAAGTGTCTCTGGTAGCAAATTGTCAGCTGCTATCCAGCTGAGGGCCCTTAGTGGGCTCATTATGGTGGATCTTGGTGAGATCTAAGGTGTATAAAGGTTTAGAGATGTCAAACAATAGGAGAGAAAGTGAGCAACTGGAGTAGAGTGGACTCCTGCAGGTTGTCGAAGGTTTATATCCCTTAGCTCTGTTGTCAACTAAGGGTCGGTTGTGTTAAATCTTGGTGAGATCTAAGGTGTCTAAAGGTTTAGAGATGTCAAACAATAGGAGAGAAAGTGAGCAACTGTAGTAGAGTGGACTCCTGTAGGTTGTTTAATTATTTGCCGCAATGATTGCAAGTTGGATTTGTTGTTGATGATAAAGGTTTTCAAATAGAAGGTTGAAGTAGTGTGAGAAGGTTGGTTTGAGCTAGAGAAGAGGGAGAGTCAAAGCCAAGGAGATGTGTCCCATGTGTTTTCTGTGTAGCCCCTTCGTTAGATACTTCGCCTAGGTTAGATCTTTCTCATCTATTCCCGCTCTGTCAGACAAGTAAAAGCTAGTTTGAACTAAATGAAGATGAAGCAGTGAAAGGTTCTTTCCTAGTTCTACCTCTGGTGGAGGACCTCCGAAAGTTTTGTTTTTTTTCCCTTTTTGTGAAGCCCCAGTCTCTCGGGGCTATTGAGAGACTATTATGTTTTGTTTATCTAAAGCAAACAGAGGATTTGGGTATTATCTTTGATTTTGATGTTTTTGTGGTGGTGTATGTGTGGTTTTGATTGAGATTGTGAAGGTTGAATCCTTGTGTGCGCTAATCTGACAGCTAGGGAACTGATTCTAAGTCAAAATTAGTTAAGAAGACACAGAGTTAGTTTTGAGTCAGCTGATCTCATCAGTATCATGAGGTGAAGGTATACGGATCTTGGGCTGGCTAGTATGAGTGGGTAAGAAGTGCTTGTGAGATTGGTCTGACAGTCATGGTTGTCAACAGTTAGGAGACTGAAAGACTAGTGGATTGGAGGTGTCTATGGTGCTCTCACATCTAAGGGCAAGTAGTGTTTGCTCATGGGTGAGATCTAAGGTGTCTAAAGGTTTAGAGGTGTCAGAGGACAGAGCAGAAGATTTTTGGAACAATTCTGAGTTGGCAGTCTCAGAAAGGTGTCAGAAAAGGGTAGCTGCATTAGGGAAAATGTGAACTCATTTTTGGGCCCTCTAAGAAATGCCAAGTCATCATTCTATTACGAAAAGGGGGATCGTGGATAGCTCTATCCATAGTGTTGAGATATCAAGCTCATCTAGTGAGGCGATGGACACTGATGACCCGCCTGGGAGATAGGCCCCACACTTACACCACTGGCATGGTTGGTGAGATCTTGGGTGATATGTGGCTAGTGGATGACAGGCCGTGTGACAACCATTCTAGAGACTGGCATAGTTATAGCGCCAACTCATTTAGTTGGGTTCACACTATAGAGAACCCTTGTATGTATTTGGTTGGGTACCTTTCATATTGTGTGTACTTTTATCTTGTATATGGTGTGTTGAGTATTGAGTAAAGAAGAAGAAGATTTGTAGCCTCTCACCTTGTGTGTTCTCTATTAGGGTTTTGTGAGTGTGTGTGTGCTTGCAAGAGCTCAAGCTCTCTTCCCCCCTGCATCTTTTCATGGTATTAGAGCCTGGTTCATGCTAAGGGCTGAGCTGCAAGCAAGAGAACTACAGGAAGCGGTACGAGGGTAAGAGCTTCAACTACTCTTCTCTATTTGTGTTGGTGACTACACCCTTGTCGGGAGCTCTACGGGAGGCACCGGCAAATGATCTCTGATTGAGGAGCTTTCTTTGGGGGAGTAAAGCTATAGGGCAACATTTTCTTCATGGGGACAGTATTTTCTGAGCCAAAAACGCATTTCGGTCGCATCTGAACCTCCGTTTTTCAGAAAGCAGGCGATTTCGAGCACTGCGGCGGGTAAGTCATCGATTCTCTACAAAACTCTGTTTTAAGAACTGTAGGAAGATAGATTGGCTGTGCAGACACTGAGGGTGCTGCAAAGAGGTCAACAGTTTCCATTAGATGTATGTATGCACATTGAAGTCACTAGTTGCGACATTTGAGTCTACTACAGTACCGATGCAGAAATTACAGCAATTTGTGCAGGAAAAACCAGAGTGCTGTTTCTGGTAAATTTGTGTATCTGGCAAGATGTCAAATGATGGCATAACCTAGATTGTGGCTGAGAAGCTTGATAAGAATAACTTCCATGCTTGGAGATTTAGGTTGACGAACTTCCTGATGGGAAAGGGCTATTGGGACTACATAGAAGGTGAGCATGAAGAGGCACCAGAGATACCGGACATAAATCCGACTGCTACAGATGTGAAAGAGTTTAAAGACTGGAACCAAGGAGCCAGGAAAGTTATGTATTGGCTCTCCATTAGTATATGGAACACCATGATTGGGCACATTCAGGATGCAAAGTCCCCCAAGGAGGCATGGGACACCTTGGTAAAGCTCTATGAAACAAATACCAAGGCACGTAAGATACAGTTGAAGAATGAACTTCATACTGTGGAGAAAAAGAGCATGTCTGTGAATGACTATGCGTTGAAGATAAAGGGTATTGTGGAATCCCTTGCATCTATTGGTGTATCAGTAGAGATGATGATGATAAGGTGGAAGTCTGTCTATGTGGTCTCGGGCCACAATACAAGGCGTTCAAGACGTCTATTCAGACTCGAAAAACATTCCCAATTTTAAAGATTTGGTCTCTATGCTGATTATAGAAGAGAAGAGCTTGGGTGAAGACCAACAGTCTTCACAAAGAAAAAACAGTCAGAGCAACAGGCCTTCTACACAAGTTCAGAAAGAGGACGAGGTAGAGGAGGCCGTGGACGTAGTCAATGAGGTGGCCGAACAGGTAATCAGAATTATGGCTACCAGCAGCAACAACAACAACAGCAGTCCCAGAATTCACAACAACAACAACAACAACATGCAGGTGGAAGAGGCCAATTCAGAGGTAGGGGGAGTCAAAGAGGATGTGGAAATTGGCAAAGGCAATATAATGATGCACGTGAATGCTTTTATTATGGTAAGCCTAGACATGTGCAGGCAGAATGTTTTAAGAAGCAAGATGACATGCAAAATGGGAAAGTGTAGCAGAACAACTATGCATCCTCAAGCAGAAACAATGAGGATAATGAAAGGTTGTTTGTTATGCAGCATGTCGTGAATGCCATGTCTGAAAATGTTGAAGCAGCACAAAAAGATGATGTATGGTATGTGGATTGAGGTGCTTCGAACCACATGACAAGTCATGGGGAGTGGTTCAAGGAGATAAAAAACCTTGAAAGACCAGGTTTTGTGGAAACAGGGGATAACACTGCTCATCTAATTGCCCATGTTGGAGATGCGCCATTGTCTATGCAGGATGGCAAAGTGAAGCACCTTGCAGATTGTTGAGATATCGAGCTCGTCTAGTGAGGCGGTGGCCACTGATGACCCGCCTGGGGGATAGGCCCCACACTTACACCACTGGCATGGTTGGTGAGATCATGGGAGATATGCGGCCAGTGGGATGATAGGCTGTGTGACAGCCATTCTAGAGACTGGCATAGTTATAGCGCCAGCTCATTTAGTCGGGTTCACACTATAGAGAACCCGTGTATGTATTGGTTGATTACCTTCCATATTATTGTGTACTCTTATTCTTGTATATGGTGTGTTGAGTGTTGAGTAGAGAAGAAGAAGATTTTCAGCCTCTCACCTTGTGTGTTCTCTATTAGGGTTTTGTGAGTGTGTGTGTGTGCTTGCAAGAGCTCAAGCTCTCTTCCTCCCTGCGTCTTTTCATGGTATCAGAGCGTGGTTCGTGCTAAGGGCTGAGCTGCAAGCAAGAGAACCACAGGAAGTGGTACAAGGGTAAGAGCTTCAACTACTCTTCCCTATGGTGTTGGTGACTACACCCTTGTCGGGAGCTCTACGGGAGGCACCGGCAAACGGTCTCTGATTGAGGAGCTTTCTTTGCGGGAGTAAAGCTATAGGGCAACTATACAGTCCTTCGGACTAAAATTTTCGGGCCGAAAACGCGTTTCGGGCGCGTCTGGACCTCCGTTTTTCAGAAAGCAGGCGATTTCGAGCACTGCGGGTAAGTCATCGATTCTCTACAGAACTCTGTTTTAAGAACTGCAGGAAGACAGATTGACTGTGCAGACACTGTGGGTGCTGCAAAGAGGTCTACAGTTGCCATTGGGTGTATGTATGCACATTGAGGTCACTGGTTGTGACATTTGAGTGGATTGCAGTACCGCTGTGCAGAAAATACAGCATTTGTGCAAGAAAAACCAGAGTGCAGTTTCTGGTAAAATTGTGTGTTTGGCAAGATGTCTAATGATGGCATAACACAGATTGTGGCTGAGAAGCTGGATAAGAATAACTTCCATGCTTGGAGGTTCAGGTTGACTAATTTCCTGATGGGAAAAGGCTATTGGGACTACATAGAAGGTGAACATGAAGAGGCACCAGAGATACCGGACATAAATCCGACTGTTACAGATGTGAAAGAGTTTAAAGACTGGAACCAAGGAGCCAGGAAAGTTATGTATCGGCTCTCCATTAGTATATGGGACACCATGATTGGGCACATTCAGGATGCAAAGTCCCCCAAGGAGGCATGGGACACCTTGGTAAAGCTCTATGAAACAAATACCAAGGCACGTAAGATATAGTTGAAGAATGAACTTCATACTGTGGAGAAAAAGAGCATGTCTGTGAATGACTATGCGTTGAAGATAAAGGGTATTGTGGAATCCCTTGCATCTATTGGTGTATCAGTAGAGATGATGATGATGAGGTGGAAGTCTGTCTACGTGGTCTCGGGCCACAATACAAGGCGTTCAAGACGTCTATTCAGACTCGGAAAACATTCCCAATTTTACAGATTTGGTCTCTATGCTGATTATAGAAGAGAAGAGCTTGGGTGAAGACCAACAGTCTTCACAAAGAAAAAACAGTCAGAGCAACAGGCCTTCTACACAAGTTCAGAAAGAGGACGAGGTAGAGGAGGCCGTGGACGTAGTCAATGAGGTGGCCGAACAGGTAATCAGAATTATGGCTACCAGCAGAGCAACAACAACAGCAGTCCCAGAATTCACAACAACAACAACAACAACACGCAGGTGGAAGAGGCAAATTCAGAGGCAGGGGAAGTCAAAGAGGACGTGGAAATTGGCAAAGGCAGTACAATGATGCACGTGAATGCTATTATTGTGGTAATATTGGACATGTGCAGTCAGAATGTTATAAGAAGCAAGCTGACATGCAAAATGGAAAAGTGCAGCAAAACAACTATGCATCCTCAAGAAGAAATAATGAGGATAATGAAAGGTTGTTTGTTATGCAGCATGTTGTGAATGCCATGTCTGAAAATGTTGATGCAGCACAAAAAGATAATGTATGGTATGTGGATTCAGGCGCTTCGAACCACATGACGAGTCATGGGGAGTGGTTCAAGGAGATGAAAAACCCGGAAAGACCAGGTTTTGTGGAAACAGGGGATGACACTGCTCATCCAATTTCCCACATTGGAGATGTGCCATTGTCTATGCAGGATGGCAAAGTGAAGTACCTTGCTGATGTACTTCATGTACCGAACATAACAAAGAATCTGGTTTCAGTTGGCCAGATGATTGAGCAGGGTTTGCAGGTTCGGTTTAACCCTGATGGATGTTATGTTGAAGATTTTAAAGACAAGTGCAGGTGGGTTGCAAAAGGCAACAGAGTGGGCAGAATGTTTACGTTGGATGTAGACATGCTTGAGATGAGTGCTGCAATGTTTGCAAATGGTTCAGGAATTGTTGCAGACACAGACATATGGCATAAAAGAATTGGACATGTGAATGTGCAGAGATTGAAGTCTATGCAGACAAAAGAATCTGTGACAGGGCTGCCAAAATTTAAAGTGGAAGGTATGCATAAAATCTGTGAAACATGCCAATTTGGGAAGCAAACAAAGCATGTGTCTCCACGTAACAGATATGTGAGTAGAAATGCACTAGATGTTGTGCATTCAGATGTATGGGGTCCTACGAAGACCATATCTATGGGAGGCTGCAGGTATTATGTGACTTTCATTGATGACCACACAAGGAAAGTGTGGGTATATTTCATGAAGGAGAAGAGTGAGGTGTTCACTCACTTTCAGAATTTAAGATTTTTGGTTAAAAAGCAAACAGGGAAATATGTAAAGTGCCTAAGGTCAGATGGAGGGGGAGAGTACTTCTCCAATGAGTTCTCTGAATATTTGAAGAAGAATGGTATTCGGAGACAGTACACATGCAGATACACTCCGCAGCAAAATGGAGTTGCTGAGCGGAAAAACAGGCACATTGCTGAGATTGCGCGAGCATTGATGGAAGAGAAGAATATGCTGCATTGCTATTGGGCTGAGGCTGTTTCTACAGCAGTATACATCATGAACAGGACTCCAACTGCAGCCATACATGATGTAACTCCAGAGGAGAGGTTTACTGGCAGAAAACCAGATTTATCTCATCTGAAAGTCTTTGGATGCATTGCATATGTGCATGTGCCAGAAGAGCTGAGAACTAAGCTGGATCCAAAAGCTGAAAAATGTGTGTTTATTGGATACTCCCTTGAGCAAAAGGGATACAGGTGTTATAACCCTGCTACACGTGAGTTGAGGGTAAGCAGGGATGTTGTCTTTGATGAGATGAGCAGCTGGTATGCTGCTGAAAAAGAAGCTGTTGGGGCTGATGTGAGTGATAGTGTGGTTGCACAGAATGCAGGTCAGCAATCACAGTCTTTGAGTGGACCAGGAGAGTCCTCATCTAGTGGGTCTATTGATAGACCATGGAGTGGCAGGCTGCGTCATAATACCAGCCCTGCAAATGTGATTAGTACATCAGGTAAAGGATAAGAGAAAGTGGTTGAGCCCCTTGGTATGCCTGACATTTCTGCAGGGCATTCTCATGTTGATGGAGAGTCTAGTAGCTCAGATATGAGCCTTGATGAGGAGCTTGGAATCCCAGCTATGAGAACACCTGGTGTAAAGAAGGCTATGGAAGCCATGAATGAAAAGCTGCGAAGATCAGGGAGAGTGAAGAACCCTATGTAGAGATTTACATATGATGGTTATGTGGCACATCACTATGCATATATGGCAAAGGTTGTGCAGGTTGTAGAGCCCACTCGAGAGACGAAAAAACTCTCTCACTTGTAGCAAGAGTAGTTTGATCCACACTTAGCTCAATCCAATGGGATTTGCATCCCTTTCGGAGCTAGGAATTCAACCCGTACCGGTGCACAAAAGCTTATCCATTTGATGGAGAGATTGCTAAGAAAACTACTACTATTGACATAGACTCAACACACACTCAAGCTCAATCTTGCTATTGCTCACTCAACTCCACATTCCACTCATCCATACATCCAAACAAGAAGAAAGCTTAGCTATTGCTCACACAAGATCAAAGCATTCTTCATTCTCAAATACTCATTTCCCTAGCATGCACACAACCCTTGAAGCTATCAATAAGAAACATGCATACTAGAGAATTGACATGAGAAGAGAGACAAATATCAACTCATTGCATTGAATTAACAAAAGAATAGAACTTACAACAATGTAGATGGGGAGAGAGAAGAGCTTGCACCTCTATGGAAGAAGAGGGAGAGCTAGTCTCAAGAGAGCTCAAACATGAGTTTGCCCAATGTGTCCATGCTCTCAAATGAGCCACCTTTTATACAAAAATTCTAGAACTCCCAAAAGTTCCCATGTGGGATTATTGTCAAGCCCTCTCCCACATTCATCTACAACTTTGAACTCTTTTCAAGAGCCCTAAGTGTCTTTTTTGTTGCATCCTTGTATTGATCTTCATTCGTCATGCAACACTCCCCCCTTCCTATTTTGCGCACGTCCTTGAGTGCGGTAGTAACAACAGCTGCAACAAAAAAAGAATGAATACATTAAAGTCTTTTATTGAAAAAAAAGAAAAGAAAAGAAAAAACCAGTAATGATAATTTTACACGTGAGCATACAAGTGCAAGGCTGATTAAAGTTTTAATGAGTACTAAAATAGGTGAGTAAAGACTAGTCAAAGTGAGACTTAAGTGGTAGATAGTGCTATGCAAAGGCAAGTGTGCTTTGTACACCGCTAGTTATGACCGCAGTCTCAATGTCCTACAAGTATGTAAGTTATTCCTAAGTGGCAAACCTACTCCTAAATATGAACAAAGGTGATTGGAACTCATTTTTTTTTGTTTTTCTTTTTTTCTTTTTTTGTTTTTTTTGATGTGTGTGTAGAAGGTGATAAAGATTAAGGTTCCATCCCAAAGAGACCCAAGCAATGGCCAAGAGACCTCCGCCAAGAGAATCTAAAGACCGCTAAGTATCTCAAGGGCGACAGACCTTTTTTCTTTCTTTTATGACCTAAGGAGTACCCCATGAAGATGAGGGCATCGGTCTCGAGGGCCCATAGTGTACCCCAGAGTCCTACCAACATCCATCAAGGCGATAGATTCCTCAAAGGTCTTTTTCTGAAGCTTTTCGACATCAGTGTTCACCCCATGGAAACCAAGGCATCGGCCCCAAGGTGCTAAGACAACCCCAGGTCCTACCAAGCATTCCACATGGCTGTAGACATATCATGTCTCAATTTACTTTGTATATGTTTTTTTAGGGTATAATTTTTTTTTATAAATTTTTATTACTCCTAGCACCTAGCTCATATCTAAGAGGTAGCCCCCACTAGCGATAACTAATATACCTTGAAAGCATAAGAACTTGGCATATTCCCTTGGTATATATCCTACACTGTCTTTAGATAGAAATATCTTTTCCTAAGTCTTTTAAGACTCTAGAATTCACTCACCATATCTTAACAACTAATCAAAAACTTAAACCAGCCAACATTGTGTGAACATGCAAACCATATATTCGAAAGATAAGAGCACATAAAGAAATAAAGATTAAGATTTGAATACACCTGTTGTAGTGCCCTGTTGATGTTGTTCGTTTGCATTGATGCATTGCTGATTTTGTGCAGATTGCTCCTCCTTGATCTTTGTAAGCGTAGCATGTCTCCCCCCTTCCTAATTTGTTTGCACGATAGGTGGACTAGTGGGGCGTGTTTGATGCTCTTGTTTTAGCGAAGATCTCTGCAAAATTTTTATTAACAAACAAGAAAAGAAAAGAAAAAAATAAAATTTGCCATTGGTGCCAAACACCGAATATAGCCAAGGGGAAAAAACCCAGTGGGAGAAAAATGCCCTGGCTTGTCGATCTTATTATGGAGTCACTGAACTTACCCTTGCGCTGGTGGTGGAGATCATCTCAAAAAGAACATAATCCTCTAAAGGCATAAGGAACCACACTATTCAAACATTGATTTACCAAAGAGCTTCATTTGTAGTGTTAATGCCTTATCTTTGGTTTTTTCCTTCTTGGGTGGGATTTTTATCAATTGTCTTGGAATTTGAGCAAGATAAGAGGATTTAGGCTTTGAAATGCTAGAATCTATGCTCAAATGAGACTCCTTTGGAGTTGGATGTGTCTTAGGTACACCAGTTGTTGATGGTGGAGTTGTGTAACAAGGAGAATTTGGGACAACTGGTGACTCATTACATGTTTTAGGAAGATCAACACAAGTAGATTTGTAGGTGTTATCACAGCCACCTTTCCTTTCTTGAAGAGTTTGTGTTGATTTCTTCTGCACCCACTGATATGGAAAATCAAGGGTGGTATTTGGAATCTTTCTGAAAGACTCTGTTACCCCTAGCAAAGCATGGCATTTTGGAAGCCAAATTGCTGTTGCACCCTCATAATAGCCTTGTGTTTTAAGAACATGTTTTGGGACCCATCGATTAACAATCCGAGGTTTAGGCTCGGAAATGATGTGCTTCTTAGGAGGCTTAGCAACTGGACTAGATGGTACAAGTTTGTACGCATCTTTGGGTAGCCACATTGATAATTCCTTCTTGCCTGGCCTTCTTTGAGCAGCAACTAGAGTAGTTGGAACATGCCAACCATGGCCCTCACTTGAGTACTCATCAATTATCCACATCATTTGTTTTGGAGCTTCAAGAGCAGATTTTGATTGTGGGTTGGGTAAGGTAGAAACATTACCCCTTTGACACGATAAAGCTCGTGGAGTAGCCGAGACTTCCTTAACATGCAATGCTGTTGTGGATGCATTCCTATAGTACAAATCATCTAAAAGGGCACGTGGTTGTACCATTCGTATAGGAGTAATATCATATCCATCTGAGTCACAAAATTGAATTGGCTTCGGTAAAGCACATGTCGATAATGTTGCAAGGACATGACTCCATTCTAATGGATCAATTAAATGCTCAGGGAAGGGTTGTGGAATGTATGCCTCATCTGATACACTTCGATTACCCTTAAGTCTCTCAGTGTTGAAATCCCTACATGAGGCTCCACACATCCATAGATCTTCTCGCCCACCATCAGACAATGTAACTCTTGAGCCCTCAAATGAAGCAGAATCAAACTCATCTATTGGAGACCTTGTTACATCACGATATGAGTGATTCCTTAGGTTGACCCTTGTGATGACAGAATCATGTCGGAGGTACAAATAATTGTATCCCCAATCTTGAATCATTTTAAATTGTCGCATGAATGGTCTACCCAATATCACTTCATAGTTTGGATGTTTTCCAAAATCCACTACTGCAAAGGTGTGTTCATATTCAATCCCACATGTGGTGACCAATATGTTCTCAAGCAGCCCAAGGGGATGTTCTAAGCTTCCATCTGCTAGCTGCAAGCGCATCCTGGTACTCCTAATAGCTGGTTTGCCCCATTTTTCCCAAATGGACCTTGTGAGAATGCCCACTCGTGCACCACTATCAAGTATTGCAGTTGAAGATACTTTTCGCACTTCTAATGGGAGGGTAGCATTTCCCTGATCGTCCTCACAAAATTTTCCTACTTTGTTGATAGGAACTGGCATTACATGCTTTGTCTCAGGGTGTATAGTACACTCATGGTGCCCCTTTTTTAGCAATACCTGCTCTGACAAACATGTGGCAATATCATTCCACAACTCAGGTCGAATTTTTATCAAATCGAGCAAAGGTAAGGTACAAGCCACTGGTGCGGAAAAAATAGCTTGCACCATACTTATATCTTTCTCCTTTGTCAACCTTTTATGCATGGAGGGTATCCTCAAGGTTTGAGAACAGTTCTCATATTCTCCCAGATATGATGGTAATGTTTTCATTGTATACTTACTTCTAGGAGAAACAATTGTTTGAACTTCCTCCTGGATGCTTGGGTGTCTAAATTTATTTTCCGTGCCCCTGGTAAAATCCACCTCAGAGAATGGAGGCGAACTAATAGAAGACATGTTCTCATTAACTTTCTCATGAACTGCGGCCCACATCTCATTTGCCATGTCCTCATTAGCATCAATAACTTCATCATTGCATGGGAAGACAAGGCTAGGTGGTGGCAGATTACCCCCTTTCAATTGGGTGTCAATTGGTGCAGACCTTTCGCTATGAGCTTGTGAAATGAGTTCACTTTTCATTTCCCGACTTGATGACACTTCTGGTATAGTTTCTAATGTTGGCTTAAGAGAGGTTGGGCCCCGAGGAATAGGTGGTGGTGGTCCCTCAAAAAGTATTAACTGAGCTTCCCTAATGAGTTGCTGGTGTACAGCTAGATTGATCTTCTCCTCACGAGGGTTTGGGTATTCTTGAAGCTTCTTGGGTAGCTCAGATAAAGCTGCAATGCGACTTCTATGAGCATCAATGATGGCCTCTAGAGTCTCATTCACTTTATCCACAAAAACAGAACCCCCAGAACTATCCTCAGTCGTACTAGCCTCATCTTGTTTAACACTAGGCTTAGGTTGAGGTTGATGTTCCTCACGCACTTCTTGGGAAGTAAAAGTTTTATCCCTCATGTTTTGTTTAGAGGCTTCTTGAGAACTAGTGGATGTACTTTTAGTTCGCTTGTTTCGGTTCTTCTTCCTCCTAGTGGTCTTTTTTCTATTGGACTGTAGGGTCTTGTCCACTAGATTTGTCTTTGCATCCCTAGTTCGAGGTGTCTCATCAGTTTGTATTTCTGCATTTCGTGTCTGTGATCTAGTCATGACTCTAAGTGGTACGACATCCTCATTCTTAGATGAAGGTGGTGATGGAACTGTACCTACAAGGTTGAGTGAGACCTTTGGTTGAGAGGTGCCTTCCTCATGTGGTTTCAGCAGACAGTCTTTTGGGAAGTGTTCTACACAACACCCTAGACAATATCTTTCAATTGGTGGAAACTGTTGTACTGTTGTATTGGATCGAGATGCTTGCCTTGAGCGATGTGGACAATCACGAGCCCAATGGGGTTCTCCACACTCATAACAGGGGCCCATTGGTTTGGCCTCTACTTTCCTTGGCTGCCATTGACCTGAGGGGCCTGGAGTCCTAGGTTGGTAGCCGCCTAGCAACATTAAAGAGTTTTGTTCCCTTGGGTATGCGGGACTTTCAAAGAGATTATCTTTGGATGAATATGATGCGTATTCTTCTTCCACATAGCCTGGGTTTACCAAGTCTCTACACATATTTGAATTGTCATAGTCCACAACCCTTATAGGAGCTGTCCCAGGAGCAGGAGGTTGAGCACCAAGAACAGGTCGTACTTGCTCTTGTGTCATCGGTGGCTTACGTTCAAAACTAGTATACTATTGATATTTGTGGAGCCACTCCACCCCTCGGCTGCTCACGTTCCTGTCTCATTCTCGCGATGCGAGTACATTCCTGTGTGGTATGAGTAAAGTTCCAAGCACAGGCTTGGCACCACTTTTTTGTGGGTTGGTTTGTGACTAGAGGAGAAAAGGTATTACAGTCCTCTGTTTTATGGTCACCGCCACATGCTCCACAAAGATGAGGACCTGTAGGAAGTACACTCCTCATTCTCTGCTTGCTGTTATTGTGGCTGCATGGGTGGACGATAGGTCTGTCCCAATCTCCTTAGTACTAGGTTAGCTATCTGGTCTGGATTTACTAGCGCGCTAGACCCTGATCTTTGGTCATCACCCCACTGATCTCTAGGTTTCACCTCAGGGCCAGAACCATCCTGGAATTTGAAGTTATCGGTGAAATCCATAGCATCATGGCAACACTCATTGAAACTTGTATGCTTCTTCGCATAGAGATGTGTATGCAGTGTCGAATTTTTGAGGCCTTTTAAGAAGAGAGAAATTAATCAACTTTGGGCAGGCTTCTCATCTTCTGGGCAACGATTAATGTACTGCTTCATTCTATTTACACAGTCTCTAACACTCTCATTCTCGCCTTGCTTGAAAGAGTAGATGTGTGCTACCGTGTCATGTTGAATTCCCATCAAGGAAAAAGCAGCAATGAATCTCTCTTCCAAAACTCGTAAAGAAGATCTGTCAGAAGCCTCTAATGCCTGAAACCAAGCCAGTGCTTTTCCCTCAAGAGTGAGTTCAAATCCTTCAATTTGAGTATGCTTATCAGCCACTTGCTCAGCTCGAACTGCTTGCCTAAATGCTGCTACATGATCGTATGGATCTCCCGACCCTTCATACTTCTTTACCAGTTTCTGAAGAGTTGATGGCCTTACTTGTCTTGAATACTCATCATAGGGCCTACGGCCTCTCGCTCTTAGTGGGAATTGTTCCTCTCTTTGGAAAGATGGTCCACATGTTTCCAAAATTGGTGTGGGTACCCTATTACCAGCCTCACCAAACCCCTCCAAAGATCTTGTCACCCGCATTTCAGGAGGTGCATTAATGGGAGGCCGAGTTGGCTCCCCTACCCTCCGATTGTTATAATGAGAAAGATGTTGGTGTGGTGTGACCTGTGGTCGCACATTTGGTGTAGGACGATATCTTGGTGCTAGAGTTGGGCTACTAGCAGTGGTCCACTTAGATGTTGAAGGTCCCTCTCTAGTGAACTCTCGTAGGGGAGGAGCAACAGTTTCTCCAAGAAAGGCTGTCTCTCCCGGTTTGGCTGTATTTGTTGAGAACACTTCCATGAATAATGGTTGTCCTTTCCACGTGAGTTCCCGAATATCTTTCCAATCTAAGGTTCGGTATTCATTGGCCCATTTATCAATTATTCTGTTCATGTGTCCTGCGAGCTTCTCAACTACCACCACATGAGCTAGAGGAAGATCCAGCTATGGTAATCTAGTTGTGGCATAATATCCCTCTAACGAGTCCTTATAGACCTCTTGAAGTGGGTCATCCTGTAAGACCTTTGTCATAGGAATATGTCGTACAAACTCCCATTGGCATTCAGCCCCCTGATCCATTCTACTCTTGCCTTTCCTATCCCTTTCCAAATTTAGATCTACAAGAAGTAAATCATCTATGGATGGTTTTGAGGACTGGGCATTGGTGGATGGTCCAGGCATGTCCGGCTCGATGAGCCAATCATCTCTAGACACCCTTGCTCTGGAAAGTTCTGATAAGTCTAAGAACTCGGTTTTAGAGAGCTCCCCTAATTTGTCTACCTTTTCTGGATGGTAGGTGACTTCATAGCGAACACCATCTCCACCCATATACATGTTACCCTGGTCATTGACTAGAGGTGCTCTATCAAGTTCTGAGAAAATGTCTGCGATCTTAACAAGATATCGTTGTTGTGGATCCCTAAAGATCTCAGTTCCTTGAGCATTTGTGTAGACATATTGGAGTCTCACATTAAATGTTAACCCCATGGTGTCGGCTTTAAATGGATTAAAGGATCTTGAGGGTGTCCTATTTAGGGCTACGGGATGACTATTTGTCGGCCCTAGATTGTCCATGGACAATGAACTAGTTGTTCTAGAGGAAAGGGTATCGGATTGGGATTCAGAAAGGGTTTCAGCAATATCTGCCAAATTTCCTACCGATTGGGTCCCACTTTCTTGCGTAGGTACTCTAGAGGGTGCCCTAGGCCCTATGGTAGAATCTACAAGACGTCCCGACCGTAAGTGCATAAGGTCAAAATTTTTTTTTTTGGTTTTTTATGTGTTTTTGTCTTGTTTTGTTTTTGTTTTTGTGTGTTTTTTTTTTGATAAATATATATATATATATGTATATATATATATATATTTTTTACCCTACCTAACCACTAGAGGCAACTAAAAATGGGTATGTGTGGCGTAACTATCTATCCTATTTTTTTATTATTTGTTTTTTAAATGTTTTTTTTAAATGATTTTATGATTTTATGATTTTTACTCTCTTTTTTTTTCTTTTTAATTTACCCAAAAATTATGAATCACCCTAAAAAAAATACTAATTATGCACAAAGTTACAAAATTTAAAAAATGCAGGTTAAACTTATTATGCAAAGAATTAAAAAAAAAGAATTACAATTTATGCAAAAAAGTAGACTCCTAAAAAATACTTAATTTATCATTTTTTTTCCTTTTTGTTGTTTTTTTTTCCTTTTGTTGGTTTTTTTTTGTTGGTTTGTTTGTTTGTTTATTTATTTTTTATTTTTATTTTTTTAACTAATAAATTTCGTACCAAATATAAAAAATATGAATTTAATTATTATGCATCATTTACAAAAATTCTAAAAAAATAAAAAATAAAAAATGCAAGCTACTTTAATTATGCAAGACTTTACAGAAATTGAAAAAATGAACAATGGTTTCAAAATACAAAAAATAAAAATTATTTTTTTTCCTCTTTTTTTTAAAAAAATAAATTTATTGTTTTATGGTTTTTTTTTCTTTTTTCCCCCTTTTTTCTTCTTCTTTTTTTCTTTCTTTTTTTTTTAAAAAAAAATATTTTTTTTGTTTTTTATATTTATTATTTTTATTTTTATTTAAAAAATAAAAAAACATGAAAAATTAATAAAAAATAAAGAAAATAAAAAAAATAAAAAATTGCACCTACCTTATCCCTCGCCGCTCGCCGGATTTCCCGCCACCTCACCGTTTTCCTCTGCTACCTTCGCCAGCTGTAGCTCTCCACGCAGGTCGCCTTCTTGTATGGCCCACTTTTCTCTCCTCGCCTTCACTTCCGCCGCTCTCCCTCAGTCGCTCTCCCTCAGTCTGATGCCGGCCAGTCAGCGGCCTTTGCCTTCGTCGGCCAGCAGTTCCTTCCACACCACCAGTTCGCCTGGACCTCCTCACCCTACCTTCTTGCGGCCGCTCTACAGCAGCACAGCCGCCGCTTCCTTCATGAGCTGGTGCTTGGTTACCTTCACACGGCCACCCGATGCAGACTCTGTCCGGCTACAACTGCTTCTGCGCCTGCACCTTCTACCTCCCACAGCACCTTCTACCTTCGCTTATTACTGCCTCTCACTCCACGCTGCTACCTTCTCAACTCAACACAGGTCGGCTTCCACCTCTTCGACGGCCTCTGCTCTGCTGCTCTGCTGCCGGTCGCCTACTCCTCTTCCACCTCCGGTTCCTCTTCAACGGCCTTCACGCACCAACAGCTTCGCTGCTGCGCCTCCAGCAGCCATGCTTCACGCACGAATATATTTTTTTTATATATTTTTTTCCAGCCGCCTTTGCTTGCTTCTGTCAGCTGCCTGCGTCTACTCCTTCGGTTCCCACTTCTACTCCAGCCGCCTACGTTTCAGTTGCAGACGACGCCAGACGATGCCTTCCACGTTAATGTATAATATATATATATATATATATATATATATATATATATATATATATATATATATATATATATATATATTAAAGCTGCCTTCGCCTGCGTCCACTCCTACGCTTCTTCAAGCAGCGCTCAAGGCAGACGACCCCCTCCAGCTGCCACGTCAGATCTATAAAAATATATATATATATATATATATTTTTAAAGCTGCCTTCTCTCTCCTTTCAGCCAGCTTCCAACTACTGTCCTTCGCCTGTCTACAGTAGAGTACATATATAAAGAAATATATATATATATATATATAATATATATATATATATATATATTTTTCTTTTTCTTCACTGCGCCCTATGAAGACGCCTCCCCACACAATAACAAATCAAAACAATAAAAGAAAGCCGCTTCCACTACTTCCTATCTACCTCTCGCCAACTTGCAACAAAAATACAAAAACAGAAAGTACTTAAACGGGATTACTCAACCGCAATGGGGTTTAAATTTTTTTCTTGCTTCTCATCAAAAAAACGAAAACACACAAGGTGCCCTTGAGATCACACACTCAATGCCCTAAACCTCAAAACAAAAAGAAATAGTGGTAGTAATGCAAGCTTCTCAACCGGTTTTGAGTCTTCTCCCCGGCAGCGGCGCCAATGGAGAGACGGAAAAACTCTCTCACTTGTAGCAAGAGTAGTATGATCCACACTTAGCTCAATCCAATGGGATTTGCATCCCTTTCGGAGCTAGGGATTCAACCCGTACCGGTGCACAAAAGCTTATCCATTTGATGGAGAGATTGCTAAGAAAACTACTACTATTGACATAGACTCAACACACACTCAAGCTCAATCTTGCTATTGCTCACTCAACTCCACATTCCACTCATCCATACATCCAAACAAGAAGAAAGCTTAGCTATTGCTCACACAAGATCAAAGCATTCTTCATTCTCAAATACTCATTTCCCTAGCATGCACAGAACCCTGGAAGCTATCAATAAGAAACATGCATACTAGAGAATTGACATGAGAAGAGAGACAAATATCAACTCATTGCATTGAATTAACAAAAGAATAGAACTTACAACAATGTAGATGGGGAGAGAGAAGAGCTTGCACCTCTATGGAAGAAGAGGGAGAGCTAGTCTCAAGAGAGCTCAAACATGAGTTTGCCCAATGTGTCCATGCTCTCAAATGAGCCACCTTTTATACAAAAATTCTAGAACTCCCAAAAGTTCCCATGTGGGATTATTGTCAAGCCCTCTCCCACATTCATCTACAACTTTGAACTCTTTTCAAGAGCCCTAAGTGTCTTTTTTGTTGCATCCTTGTATTGATCTTCATTCGTCATGCAACACCCACATGCATTGATGAGGCTATTGGAAATGTGTGTTGGGAGAAAGCTATGGATGAGGAGATGGATGCACTATATGGAAATGAAACTTGGGATTTAGTGCAATTGCCTGAAGGCATGAAAGCCATTGGATGCAAGTGGGTGTACAAAGTTAAACATAATAGTGATGGAAGCATAAACAGGTACAAGGCTAGATTGGTAGCCAAAGGATATGCGCAGACATATGGGATTGATTATGAGGAAACTTTCAGCCCAGTTGCCAAGATGGCAACGGTGAGAGTTGTGATAGCAGTGGCTGCGTCAAAGTAATGGTCTTTACATCTAGATGGATGTAAAGAATGCATTCTTGCATGGGGATTTGCAAGAAGAGGTGTATATGTTGCAGCCACCTGGTTATGAGGATGTGGGTCACCCCGAGCATATTTGCAGGTTGAAGAAAGCCTTGTATGGCTTAAAGCAAGCACCAAGAGCATGGTCTGACAAGATTTCTGAATATCTTGTCACTATTGGCTTTCATGTAGCCAATGCAGATTTCTCGCTGTATGTGAGACATGGTGATAGAGGGGTTGTGCTTGTTGTCATCTATGTAGATGACTTGATCATTACGGGGGACCATGATGCAGAGATCTTTGATGTAAAGATCTTGCTTAGACAGAAGTTGGAGATGAAGGATCTGGGGGAGCTCAGATATTTCTTGGGGATTGAGGTGATTAGGTCACCACATGGTATTGGATTACTGCAGAGACAGTATGGCTTGGACATGTTGTCCAAGTATGGTATTGGTATGACAGGCTGTAAGCCTATTTCTATGCCATTGGATCAGAATGGCAAGTTGAGTGCAGATTCAGGAGAGATCTTGGAGGATCCTACTATGTACAGATGCATAGTAGGAAGTTTGATCTACATGACGATCACCAGACTAGATTTGAGCTATGCTGTTGGGTTGGTGAGTCAGTTTATGCAGGTTCCACGGAAACCGCATTTGGATGCAGTGAGACGCATACTGAGGTATGTGAAGTCTACTTTGCATTGTGGACTATTCTATGAGACTGGGACAGAGATATGTGTACATGGGTACACAGATGCTGATTGGGCTGGTAGTATCTCAAATAGACGATCTACCAGTGGATTCATGTTTTCTTTGGGGAGTGCTGCTGTGACTTGGAGCAGCAAGAAGCAGCCTACGGTTGCTCTATCGAGTACAGAGGCCGAGTACAGAGGAGCTGCTATGGCAGCATGTGAGGTAGCTTGGTTGAGAAAGCTACTTGTAGATTTGGGTCTATCAGTGGACAGACAGGTTGTCATTTTCTGTGACAACATTAGCAGTATACAGTTGGCCAGGAACCCAGTCTTCCATGCTCGTACGAAGCACATAGAGGTCCACTACCACTTTGTCAGAGAGAGGGTCTTGGCAGGAGACCTTGACCTTGTTTATGTCAGCACAGAGGATCACGTAGCTGACAAGCTCCGCAGATTCAGGGCTTCGCTTGGTGTACATGAGATGGAGTTGAGCTCGAGGGGGAGTGTTGAGATATCGAGCTTGTCTAGTGAGGCGGTGGCCACTGATGACCCGCCTGGGGGATAGGCTGTTGAGATATCGAGCTCTAGTGAGGCGGTGGACACTGATGACCCGCCTGGGGGATAGTCCCCGCACTTACACCACTGGCATGGTTGGTGAGATCTTGGGTGATATGCGGCCAGTGGGATGACAGGCTGTGTGACAGCCACTCTAGAGACTGGCATAGTTATAGCGCCAGCTCATTTAGTCGGGTTCACACTATAGAGAACCCGTGTATGTATTTGGTTGAGTACCTTTCATATTGTGTGTACTCTTATCTTTGTATATGGTGTGTTGAGTGTTGAGTAGAGAAGAAGAAGATTTTCAGCCTCTCACCTTGTGTGTTCTCTATTAGGGTTTGTGAGTGTGTGTGTGTGCTTGCAAGAGCTCAAGCTCTCTTCCCCCCTGCATCTTTTCATGGTATCAGAGCCTGGTTCGTGCTAAGGGCTGAGCTGCAAGCAAGAAAACCACAGGAAGCGGTACGAGGGTAAGAGCTTCAACTACTCTTCCCTATTGTGTTGGTGACTACACCCTTGTCGGGAGCTCTACGGGAGGCACCGGCAAATGATCTCTGATTGAGGAGCTTTCTTCGCGGGAGTAAAGCTATAGGGCCACTATATAGTCCTTTGGACTGAATTTTCCGGGCCGAAAACGCGTTTCGGGCGCGTCTGGACCTCCGTTTTTCAGAAAGCAGGCGATTTCGAGCACTGCGGGTAAGTCATCGATTCTCTGCAGAACTCTGTTTTAAGAACTGCAGGAAGACAGATTGACTGTGCAGACACTGTGGGTGCTGCAAAGAGGTCTACAGTTGCCATTGGGTGTATGTATGCACATTGAAGTCACTGGTTGTGACATTTGAGTACTCCAGTACCGCTGTGCAGAAAATACTGCAGGTTGTGCAGAAAAACCAGAGTGCAGTTTCTGGTGAAATTGTGTGTTTGGCAAGATGTCAAATGATGGGATAACTCAGATTGTGGCTGAGAAGCTGGATAAGAATAACTTCCATGCTTGGAGGTTCAGGTTAACGAATTTCCTGATGGGAAAAGGCTATTGGGACTACATAGAAGGTGAGCATGAAGAGGCACCAGAGATACCGGATATAAATCCGACTGCTGCAGATGTGAAAGAGTTTAAAGACTGGAACCAAGGAGCCAGGAAGGTTATGTATTGGCTTTCCATTAGTATACAGGACACCATGATTGGGCACATTCAGGATGCCAAGTCCCCCAAGGAGGCGTGGGACACCTTGGTAAAACTGTATGAAACAAATACCAAGGCACGTAAGATACAGTTGAAGAATGAACTTCATACTGTGGAGAAAAAGAGCATGTCTGTGAATGACTATGCGCTGAAGATAAAGGGCATTGTGGAATCCCTTGCATCTATTGGTGTGTCAGTAGATGATGATGACAAGGTGGAAGTCTGTCTACGTGGTCTCGGGCCACAATACAAGGCGTTCAAGACGTCTATTCAGACTCGGGAAAACATTCCCAACTTTACAGATTTGGTGTCTATGCTGATTATCGAAGAGAAGAGCTTGGGTGAAGACCAACAGTCTTCACAAAGCAAAAACAGTTCAGAGCAACAGGCCTTCTACACGAGTTCAGGAAGAGGACGAGGTAGAGGAGGCCGTGGACGCGGTCAAGGAGGTGGCCGAACAGGTAATCAGAATTATGGCCAGCAGCAGCAGCAACAACAACAACAGTCCCAGAATCAACAACAACAACAACACGCAGGTGGAAGAGGCAGATTCAGAGGCAGGGGGAGTCAAAGAGGCCGTGGAAATTGGCAAAGGCAATATAATGATGCACGTGAATGCTATTATTGTGGTAAGCCTGGACATGTGCAGTCAGAATGTTATAAGAAGCAGGCTGACATGCAAAATGGGAAAGTGCAGCAAAACAACTATGCATCCTCAAGCAGAAATAATGAGGATAATGAAAGGTTGTTTGTCATGCAGCATGTCGTGAATGCCATGTCTGAAAATGTTGATGCAGCACAGAAAGATAATGTATGGTATGTAGATTCAGGCGCTTCGAACCACATGACGAGTCATGGAGAGTGGTTCAAGGAGATGAAAAACCCGGAAAGACCAGGTTTTGTGGAAACAGGGGATGACACTGCTCATCCAATTGCCCACATTGGAGATGTGCCATTGTCTATGCAGGATGGCAAAGTGAAGTACCTTGCAGATGTACTTCATGTACCGAACATAACAAAGAATCTGGTTTCAGTTGGCCAGATGATTGAGCAGGGTTTGCAGGTTCGGTTTAACCCTGATGGGTGTTATGTTGAAGATTTTAAAGACAAGTGCAGGTTGGTTGCAAAAGGCAACAGAGTGGGCAGAATGTTTACGTTGGATGTAGACATGCCTGAAATGAGTGCTGCAATGTTTGCAAACGGTTCAGGAGTTGTTGCAGACATAGACATATGGCATAAAAGGATTGGTCATGTGAATGTGCAGAGATTGAAGTCTATGCAGACAAAAGGAATTGTGACAGGGCTGCCAAAATTTAAAGTGGAAGGTATGCAGAAAATCTGTGAAGCATGCCAATTTGGGAAGCAAACAAAGCATGTGTTTCCACGTAACAGATATGTGAGCAGAAATGCACTAGATGTTGTGCATTCAGATGTATGGGGTCCTACGAAGACCATATCTATGGGAGGCTGCAGGTATTATGTGACTTTCATTGATGACCACACGAGGAAAGTGTGGGTATATTTCATGAAGGAGAAGAGTGAGGTGTTCACTCACTTTCAGAATTTCAGAGTTTTGGTTGAAAAGCAAACAGGAAAATATGTAAAGTGCCTAAGGTCAGATGGAGGGGGAGAGTACTTCTCCAATGAGTTCTCTGAATTCTTGAAGAAGAATGGTATTCGGAGACAGTTCACATGCAGATACACTCCGCAGCAAAATGGAGTTGCTGAGCGAAAAAACAGGCACATTGCTGAGATTGCGCGAGCATTGATGGAAGAGAAGAATATGCCGCATTGCTATTGGGCTGAGGCTGTTTCTACAGCAGTATACATTATGAACAGGACTCCAACTGCAGCCATACATGATGTAACTCCAGAGGAGAGGTTTACTGGCAGAAAACCAGATTTATCTCATCTGAAAGTTTTTGGATGCATTGCATATGTGCATGTGCCAGATGAGCTGAGAACCAAGCTGGATCCGAAAGCTGAAAAATGTGTGTTTATTGGATATTCCCTTGAGCAAAAGGGATACAGGTGTTATAACCCTGCTACACGTGAGTTGAGGGTAAGCAGGGATGTTGTCTTTGATGAGATGAGCAGCTGGTATGCTGCTGAAAAAGAAGCTGTTGGGGCTGATGTGAGTGGAAGTGTGGTTGCACAGAATGCAGGTCAGCAATCACAGTCTTTGAGTGGACCAGGAGAGTCCTCATCTAGTGGGTCTGTTGATAGACCATGGAGTGGCAGGCTGCGTCATAATACCAGTCCTGCAA
Organism: Cibotium barometz; assembly: GCF_041138505.1. Lineage (NCBI taxonomy): Eukaryota > Viridiplantae > Streptophyta > Polypodiopsida > Cyatheales > Cibotiaceae > Cibotium > Cibotium barometz. Next base: position 45,146,813 of record NC_141073.1, on the reverse strand, counting down.
ATGTGATTACTACATCACGAAAAGGAAAAGAGAAAGTGGTTGAGCCCCTTGGTATGCCTGACATTTCTGCAGGGCATTCTCATGTTGATGGAGAGTCTAGTGGCTCAGATATGAGCCTTGATGAGGAGCTTGGGATCCCAGCTATGAGAACACCTGGTGTAAAGAAGGCTATGGAAGCCATGAATGAAAAGCTACGAAGATCAGGGAGAGTGAAGAACCCTGTGCACAGATTTACATATGATGGATATGTGGCACATCACTATGCATATATGGCAAAGGTTGTGCAGGTCGTTGAGCCCACATGCATTGATGAGGCTGTTGGAAATGTGAATTGGGAGAAAGCTATGGATGAGGAGATGGATGCACTATATGGAAATGAAACTTGGGATTTAGTGCAATTGCCTGAAGGCAAGAAAGCCATTGGATGCAAGTGGGTGTACAAAGTTAAACATAACAGTGATGGAAGCATAAACAGGTACAAGGCTAGATTAGTAGCCAAAGGATATGCGCAGACATATGGGATTGATTATGAGGAAACTTTCAGCCCAGTTGCCAAGATGGCAACGGTGAGAGTTGTGATAGCAGTGGCTGCATCAAAGCAATGGTCTTTACATCAGATGGATGTAAAGAATGCATTCTTGCATGGGGATTTGCAAGAAGAGGTATATATGTTGCAGCCACCTGGTTATGAGGATGTGGGTCACCCCGAGCATGTTTGCAGGTTGAAGAAAGCCTTGTATGGCTTAAAGCAAGCACCAAGAGCATGGTCTGACAAGATTTCTGAATATCTTGTCACTATTGGCTTTCATGTAGCCAATGCAGATTTCTCATTGTATGTGAGACATGGTGATAGAGGAGTTGTGCTTGTTGTCATCTATGTAGATGACTTGATCATTACGGGGGACCATGATGCAGAGATCTTTGATGTAAAGATCTTGCTTAGACAGAAGTTCGAGATGAAGGATCTGGGGGAGCTCAGATATTTCTTGGGCATTGAGGTGATTAGGTCACCACATGGCATTGGATTACTGCAGAGACAGTATGGCTTGGACATGTTGTCCAAGTATGGTATGACAGGCTGTAAGCCTATTTCTGTGCCATTGGATCAGAATGGCAAATTGAGTGCAGACTCAGGAGAGATCTTGGAGGATCCTACTATGTATAGGAGCATAGTAGGAAGTTTGATCTACATGACGATCACCAGACCAGATTTGAGCTATGCTGTTGGGTTGGTGAGTCAGTTTATGCAGGTTCCACGGAAACCGCATTTGGATGCAGTGAGACGCATACTGAGGTATGTGAGGTCTACTTTGCATTGTGGACTATTCTATGAGACTGGGACAGAGATATGTGTACATGGGTACACAGATGCTGATTGGGCTGGTAGTATCTCAGACAGAAGATCTACCAGTGGATTCATGTTTTCTTTGGGGAGTGCTGTTGTGACTTGGAGCAGCAAGAAGCAGCCTACGGTTGCTCTATCGAGTACAGAGGCCGAGTACAGAGGAGCTGCTATGGCAGCATGTGAGGTAGCTTGGTTGAGGAAGCTACTTGGAGATTTGGGTCTATCAGTGGATAGACAAGTTGTCATTTTTTGTGACAACATTAGTAGTATACAGTTAGCCAGGAACCCAGTCTTTCATGCTCGTACGAAGCACATAGAGGTCCACTACCACTTCGTCAGAGAGAAGGTCTTGGCAGGAGACCTTGACCTTGTTTATGTCAGCACAGAGGATCAGGTAGCTGACATCTTCACCAAAGCATTGGGTACAGAGAAGCTCCGCAGATTCAGGGCTTCGCTTGGTGTACATGAGATGGATTTGAGCTCGAGGGGGAGTGTTGAGATATCGAGCTCTAGTGAGGCGGTGGACACTGATGACCCGCCTGGGGGATAGTCCCCGCACTTACACCACTGGCATGGTTGGTGAGATCTTGGGTGATATGCGGCCAGTGGGATGACAGGCTGTGTGACAGCCACTCTAGAGACTGGCATAGTTATAGCGCCAGCTCATTTAGTCGGGTTCACACTATAGAGAACCCGTGTATGTATTTGGTTGAGTACCTTTCATATTGTGTGTACTCTTATCTTTGTATATGGTGTGTTGAGTGTTGAGTAGAGAAGAAGAAGATTTTCAGCCTCTCACCTTGTGTGTTCTCTATTAGGGTTTGTGAGTGTGTGTGTGTGCTTGCAAGAGCTCAAGCTCTCTTCCCCCCTGCATCTTTTCATAGGCCCCACACTTACACCACTGGCATGGTTGGTGAGATCATGGGAGATATGCGGCCAGTGGGATGTTAGGCTGTGTGACAACCATTCTAGAGACTGGCATAGTTATAGCGCCAGCTCATTTAGTCGGGTTCACACTATAGAGAACCCGTGTATGTATTGGTTGAGTACCTTCCATATTATTGTGTACTCTTATTCTTGTATATGGTGTGTTGAGTGTTGAGTAGAGAAGAAGAAGATTTTCAGCCTCTCACCTTGTGTGTTCTCTATTAGAGTTTTGTGAGTGTGTGTGTGTGCTTGCAAGATCTCAAGCTCTCTTCCTCCCTGCATCTTTTCACAGATGTACTTCACGTTTCAAACATAACAAAGAATCTGGTTTCAGTTAGCCAGATGTTTGAGCACAGTTTGTAGGTTCGGTTTAACCCTGATGGTTGTTATGTTGAAGACTTTAAAGACAAGTGCAGGTTGGTTGTAAAAGGCAACAGAGTGGGCAGAATGTTTACGTTGAATGTAGCCATGCCTGAAATGAGTGCTGCGATGTTTGCAAATGGTTCAGGATTGTTGCAGACACAGACATTTGGAATAAAAGAATTGGACATGTGAATGTGCAGAGAATGAAGTCTATGCAGAGTAAAGGAATTGTGACAAGGCTGCTAAAGTTTAAAGTGGAAGGTATGCAGAGAATTTGTGAAGCATGCCAATTTGGAAAGCAAACAAAGCATGTATTTCCACACAACAGATATGTGAGTAGAAATGCACTAGATGTTGTGCATTCAAATGTATGGGGTCCTACGAAGACCGTGTCTATGGGAGGTTGCAGGTATTATGTGACATTCATTGATGATCACACAAGGAAAGTGTGGGTATATTTCATGAAGGAGAAGAGTGAGGTGTTCACTCACTTTCAGAATTTTAGAGTTTTGGCTGAAAAGCAAACAAGGAAATATGTAAAGTGCCTAAGGTCAGATGGAGGGGGAGAGTACTTCTCCAATGAGTTCTCTGAATTTTTGAAGAAGAATGGTATTTGGAGATAACACCATATTAGTGAATTTGCGAATTTCCCAATTCCCATTTTTGAATACTTAAAAAAGGGGACATGGATAACATGTTTGTAAGTTTCTCAAAACCCTATCATATGACCTATCGTTGGAAAGCGCTTGAAAAATGGAATCTAAAGAGCTATAAAGCGCTCATTTTGGATTAGTGGTGTTCAAGTTATGGTTCATCCAAACTTTTGACCACGTGTCCCAAACTTGTGAGAAATTCCCATATTCCCCAATATGGTGTTAGATAGTTTACATGCAGATACACTCCGTAGCAAAATGGAGTTGCTGAGCGAAAAAACAGGCACATTGCTGAGATTGCACGAGCATTGATGGAAAAGAAGAATATGACGTATAGCTATTGGACTGAGGCTGTTTCTACAGCAGTATACATCATGAACAAGACTCGAACTGCAGCCATACATGATGTAACTCCAGAGGAGAGGTTTACTAGCAGAAAACTTGACTTGTCTCATATGAAAGTCTTTGGATGCATTGCATATGTGCATGTGCCAGATGAGCTGAGAACTAAGCTGGATCCAAAAGCTGAAAAATGTGTGTTTATTGGATATTCCCTTGAGCAAAAGAGATACAGGTGTTATAACCCTACTACTACACGTGAGTTGAGGGTAAGCAGGGATGTTGTCTTCGATGAGATGAGCAGCTGGTATGCTGCTGAAAAAGAAGCTGTTGGGGATGATGTAAGTGGAAGTGTGGTTGCACAGAATGCATGTCAGCAATCACAGTCTTTGAGTGGACTAGGAGAGTCCTCATCTAGTGGGTCTGTTGATAGACCATGGAGTGGCAGGTTGCGTCATTAGGAAAAATGGAAGCTCATTTTGGGGCCCTGTAAGAAATTCACTATTTTCTCTTTTCTCTCTCTACAAAAGCAAGAAAATATGGATACTTGCGTCAGAAATGTCAGTGTGAAAAGGAATAAATATATTCTTTCACATGCTTTACATTCAATGTTCATATAAGAGCAACACTTTTCTGTGCAGAATTTGGTGATTCTGACACCGCACACGTCCGGAAAGCTCAAAACCCCAAAAATGGCACTAGAAACGCTGGAATCGGACATCCGAAGGCCCAAAAACGGCCAAAAAAGGCCCCAAAAGTGGATTTGCTGAAAAACGCAATTTGGTACCTTCTTCCCGCTGGAATCGGACATCCGGAGGCTCGGAAACGGCCAAAAAAGGTCCCAAAAGTGGATTTGCTGAAAAACACGATTTGGTACCTTCTTTCCGAAACGGCCAAAAAAGGCCCCAAAAGTGGATTTGCTGAAAAACGCGATTTGGTACCTTCATCCCGAGAAGAAGGTACCAAATCGCGTTTTTCAGCAAATCCACTTTTGGGACCTTTTTTGGCCGTTTTTGGGTCTCCGGATGTCCGGGAGGAAGAAGGTACCAAATCGCGTTTTTTAGCAAATCCACTTTTGGGGCCTTTTGGGGCCTTTTTGGGCCGTTTTCGGGCCTCCGGATGTCCGATTCCAGCGTCCGGGAAGAAGGTACCAAATCGCGTTTTTCAGCAAATCCACTTTTGGGGCCTTTTTTGGCCGTTTACGGGCCTTCGGATGTCCGATTTCAGCGTTTCCAATGCCGTTTTTGGGATTTTGGGCCGTTTCGAACGCGTTCGCGATGTCAGAATCACCAAATTCTGCACAGAAAATAATTTTTTTAAAGATTCAAATTGGATCATCTTATTAATGTGACACGCTTCTACGAACATACAGCACTATTTCTTTTTCTTCTTATTTTCATCTTCTTTTGTTGAATTTTCAACGTAACATTGGCCCACTCCTGATTAGGTGAGAGCCTATTTTCTCTCTCTTCTAAAAGGCCCCAAAATGAGCTCCCTTTTTTCCTAATGCATAATACCAGCCCTGCAAATGTGATTAGTACATCACGTAAAGGAAAAGAGAAAGTGGTTGAGCCCCTTGGTATGCCTGACATTTCTGCAGGGCATTCTCATGTTGATGGGGTGGAGAGTCTAGTGACTCAGAGATGAGCCTTGATGAGGAGCTTGGGATCCCAGCTATGAGAACACCTGGTGTAGAGAAGGCTATGGAAGCGATGAATGAAAAGCTGTGAAGATCTGGGAGAGTGAAAAATCCTGTGTGCAGAGATTTACCTATGATGGTTATGTGGCATATCACTATGCATATATGGCAAAAGTTGTGTAGGTTGTTGAGCCCACATGCATTGATGAGGCTGTTGGAAATGTGTGTTGGGAGAAAGCTATGGATGAGGAGATGGATGCACTATATGGAAATGAGACTTGGGATTTAGTGCAATTGCCTCAAGGCAAGAAAGCCATTAGATGCAAGTGGGTGTACAAAGTAAAACATAACAGTGATGGAAGCATAAACAGGTATAAGGCTAGGTTGGTAGCCAAAGGATATGCGCAGACATATGGCATTGATTATGAGGAAACTTTCAGCCCAGTTGCCAAGATGGCAAACAGTGAGAGTTGTGATAGCAGTGGCTACGTCAAAGCAATGGTCTTTACATCATCAGATGGATGTAAGGAATGCATTCTTGCATGGGGATTTGCAAGAAGAGGTGTATATGTTGCAGCCACCTGGTTATGAGGATGTGAGTCACCCGGAGCATGTTTGCAGGTTGAAGAAAGCCTTGTATGGTTTAAAACAAGCACCAAGAGCATGGTCTGACAAGATTTTTGAATATCTTGTCACTATTGGCTTTCATGTAGCTAATGCAGATTTCTTGCTGTATGTGAGACATGGTGATAGAGGGGTTGTGCTTGTTGTCATCTATGTAGATGACTTGATCATTACGGGGGACCATGATGCAGAGATCTTTGATGTAAAGATCTTGCTTAGACAGAAGTTTGAGATGAAGGATCTGGGGGAGCTCAGATATTTCTTGGGCATTGAGGTGATTAGGTCACCACATGGTATTGGATTACTGCAGAGACAATATGGCTTGGACATGTTGTCCAAGTATGGTATGACAGGCTGTAAGCCTATCTCAGTACCATTGGACAGGCTATAAGCCTATCTCAGTACCATTGGATCAGAATGGCAAGTTGAGTGTAGATTCAGGAGAGATTTTGGAGGATCCTACTATGTATAGGCGCATAGTAGGAAGCTTGATCTATATGATGATCACCAGACCAGATTTGAGCTATGCTGTTAGGTTGGTGAGTCAGTTTATGTAGGTTCCACGAAAACCGCATTTGGATGCACTGAGAGGCATACTGAGGTATGTGAGGTCTACTTTGCATTGTGGACTATTCTATGAGACTGAGACTGAGATATATGTACATGGGTACATAGATGCTGATTGGGCTGGTAGTATCTTAGATAGGAGATCTACTAGTGGATTCATGTTTTCTTTGGGGAGTGCTGCTGTGACTTGGAGCAGCAAGAAGCAGCCTACGTTTGCTCTATCTAGTATAGAGGCCGAGTACAGAGGAGCTGCTATGGTAGCATGTGAGGTAGCTTTGTTGAGAAAGCTACTTGCAGATTTGGGTCTATCAGTGGATAGACAAGTTGTCATTTTCTGTGACAACATTAGCAGTATACAGTTGGCCAGGAACCCAGTTTTTCATGCTCATACGAAGCATATAGAGGTCCTTGACCTTGTTTATGGAGACCTTGACCTTGTTTATGTCAGCACAAAGGATCAGGTAGCTGACATCTTTACCAAAGCATTGGGTACAGAGAAGGTCCGCAGATTCAGGGCTTCACTTGTACATGAGATGGAGTTGAGCTTGAGGGGGAGTGTTGAGATATCGAGCTCATCTAGTGAGGCGGTGGACACTGATGACCCCCCTGGGGGATAGGCCCCACACTTACACCACTGGCATGGTTGGTGAGATCTTGGGTGTGATAAGCGGCCACTGGTGGATGACAGGCTGTGTGACAGCCATTCTAGAGACTGGCATAGTTATAGCGTCAGCTCATTTAGTTGGGTTCACACTATAGAGAACCCTCGTATGTATTTGGTTGAGTACCTTTCATATTGTGTGTACTCTTATCTTGTATATGGTGTGTTGAGTGTTGAGTAAAGAAGAAGAAGATTTGCAACCTCTCACCTTGTGTGTTCTCTATTAGGGTTTTGTGAGTGTGTGTGTGCTTCCAAGAGCTCAAGTTGTCTTCCCCCCTGCATCTTTTCACATAGTACCTGAAAACTATATCGTGTAACATATCATTGGAAAGATCTTGATGAGGATTCTAATGCGCCAACCTCCGACAAATTTTGGAGTTTTTATGATCAAGTTATGGCCTCCCCACCAAAAAGTAACCTCAAAAGTTCCATAAATAACGGAAGCCTTACCCTCATTGGTCCTTATGGAATATTCCCTAGAATCTCAAAGAGCTTAAAAGTGAGTCCAAATTTTTCCTAATGGATGGTCCAGAGAGGTTATAAGGATTAGAGCTTGAGGTTAGATGATGTCTAAGGAGGAAGGGTGGAGTGCGTGGAGGATGTTTGTCTGACTAGGAACAAAGGTGAGTCCAAATTTTTCCTAATGGATGGTCCAGATAGGTTATAAAAGGGTTAGAGCTTGAGGTTAGATGATGTTTGAGGAGGAAGGGTGGAGTACATAGAGGATGGTTGTCTAACTAGGAACAAAGGTCAAAATTTGGAGTCAAATTCAGACAGTTCAGACGTACCCAGGTCAGAATGTCAATGTGGAGCTAGCTAATGGATGCTAACAAGTGCAGTGAGGCTCTAGAGTAAGGTTTTGAGGCTGGCTGACAGTGAAGGACAATCTAGGAGTCTAGAGGATAGGATCTTGACTGGGAACAAGAGGAAGGATTTCGGGGTAAGAATCTACCATTTATTTGTGCTGGGAGTGAATTTGGTCATTTACAAGTCAGGTGTGATTAGGAGAGGCTTCTAAGCGGAAGATCACAGGCTCTAGAGGTGAGATCAACCTAAGAGGACAACTAGAGGAGGTACCTAGAGAAAAAAAGGATATTGGGAGGGTTTTGAAGAGTCCCATTGAGTTAGTTGGAGGGCTGGGGACATTTTCTACGTTGGTTGGTGCCCTTGGAGCTAGGATTCTAGTGTCCCCCAATTCTGATCCCACTATGTCTTCTTTCTTGTGTGCATGTTGGTGGTGTATAGAGGCCATCACCTAGCCACCACATAACGTCTTTTGTGTTTCTTAACCCATCTGGCACTAGAAATAGCATATTTTTTCTAGGTTAGTCAAGCGTTGGCTCCCATAGTTAAGTTTTTGTGAGCACTTTCTGAAATCCCCCCCCCCCCCCCCGAACTTTTACCTTTCTCCTTTTCACTTCTCACTTTTTACTTTTTCCTTTTTATGTTTCACTTTTTTGTTTACAGTTTCACTTTTTGGTTTCACTGATTCACCAAAAAGGAGTTTTCCTAGAATCTTGGACTTAGGGCCTTCACGTATGAAATGTGGCATGTTTTTGGCTAGTGGCCTAAAAGCCTACATGCATAAAATGAAGTGAGCCAATAAAGATGCCCCTAAATTAGGAAGATGCTAAATTAGGAAGAGGATTAAATGTAATTACACTAATGCAAAATATAAAAATTTAAGTGTGCTAAATCCTCCCCCTAATTTCTATTATTATTCCAATTTCTTGGCATGAGGAGTCAAAATTGGGATAAACCCTTTGCTAGGAAACCAATTCTATGGTTTTTTTAACCCAATTCTTTCCATTTGATGCTCAAATGACTATTTTTAGATTTTGAAATTGAAAAAACATGCAAAAACCAAAAAATGTAAAAGCAGAAATTGGACTTACAATTAAAATGTGAGAGAAAATTTAATCAAATTGCACTGATTGCAGCACTCACGGGAAATGAAAAACAACCAGAAATTAAACACTATGCAAGAACTTGAACAATATGCAAAAATTGTAAGAATGCAAACAATGCCACAAAATGGACACATTTTCATCTATTAATTTCTACCCTTCTTACAAAACAGAAAATAGAATTAAAACAGAATTGTTTCATACTCACACACACATTCAAAATGCATTGTAGCTATGCAATAGGGATAAATCCCGGTAGCGACACCATTTATGGAATCCCTTGCACCATAGAAAGAGTGCAGTAACTAGCCAATGTCATGGGGCTTTTCCTCACCACACTCGAGAGCATAAATAACTCAAACCAAGAGGTTAATCTACCATAACCTAGCCTACAATTGCATAAACAAGATGTGTCACTCACCTTGTTGATTGCTTGTGCTCGGATTCTCATAGGAGAACTTGTTGCCATGAAACCACACTCCAAGCTCCGCTCCAATGCCACCGCCACACTCCAATGGTGGAAGCTTTACCCTCCTCTCTCACTCAATCACACAAACTCACTCTCTCACACACATGCAAGAAAACACAAAAGCTCAAACAAGCAGAAGGCAAGCAATAGCATAGGAGAGTAGAGAAGAAGAGCACTCTATTCAATTAGCATAAAAGAATAAATGGGTGAGTATACACAATAACCCTTATCTTGGTCCATAGCCTTTACACCTTAGGCAACCATACTTACAAAATAGGTTCATTACTATCCATGGCTACCTAGGCTTATATAAACGCTTAATCTAAGAATAAAATCTCCATTATTAATATCATGGCATACCTTTTATAGACAAGTTGCGATCGCACACGTAAAATATACAATAACGCTAAAGAGGTGTCCACCAATAAGGGTTAACAGTTTTAATATTTTTTTAAATAGTAGTTCTTTATACAATCTATCCTCCATGTGTTTATGAGAAGAATTGTATAATTGCATAAATTTTTAGATGTATGTGGACTTGTAGAGAGATTTATATATATATATAGATGCATGTAGACTTGTCAACGTGGGGAGCCTCATATATATATATATTTATATATATATATATATATATATATATATATAGAGAGAGAGAGAGAGAGAGATGCATGATATAGACTTATAGGCTCAATGGGAAGCCTCACATAGAAATTGTAGAGAAAAATCATTCCCACTCCTAGTTGTAATTTCTTATATGTTGTCATTTCTAATTGCAGCCTAATAATCACATCATTATTCTTCATGGATAGCTATGGACTCCACATAGGATAGACAATGAAGTGAGGTGGTGGAAAAATCCCCCAATATCTATTTCCTAACTCTTCCACTAAAACACACATATATACCTCTTATGGAGCAACACATATCAAAGAAAAACTTTAAACACCCCTTTAATCAACACGGAGAAACAAGGACCATTTTAGCAGCTATGCAATAGCCCTAATTGCTTCATTTTGGTTAGAGGTATATTTAAACTTGTTATCATTGCATGTGAGTACAATTAACAAGGTGAATAATTTAAAGAATTATACATACAAGTTAATTTCATTCTAGGCAAGATATCTACTATGCCTTGAGTAAGAAGTAATGAAGAATTATACATACAAGTTAATTTCATTCTAGGCAAGATATCTCTCGAGTTACCCATATCAACATAAAGAGTTACCAACGTCTCGATAAGTCACATATGTCCATCCATAAACCATCAGGTTGATTGTATAAATCACCTAAAGTACGGAACTAGAGAAAGAAATGCCAACAAAGGAAGAATCCAAATTTCCTTAAACACAACAAGATAAACTCAAACTCTAAAGAAAGAGATTTCAACAAATGAATATGCAAGAGGTATATATACCTTATGTGTGTAATATAGTGATGTGTAATCTATTGATGAGTCAAACATAATGAGAGAGAGAGAGAGAGAGAGAGATGCATGTAAACTTGTAAGCTCAATGGGGAGACTCACATATATAGCAAATTGAAAAAATTGTTCCCATTCCTAATTGGAATTTCTTATGTACTATTGTCATTTCTAATAGAAACCTAACAACCACATCATTATTCTTCATGGGCATCTGTGACTCCACATAAGAGAATTAATTGAGGAGGTGAATAATTCCCCAATATCTCTTTCCCAACTCTTTCATAAGGCAATTATACCTCTATTAGAGTAGAAAATGTCAAAAAAAGCCTAAAATATTGTTGGAGGTTTGCCAAAGTTTAAGGTCGATGGTATGCATAAAGCATGTGAAGTATGCCAGATTGGTAAGTAGGCTAACCATGATTTCCCACATGAAAAGCACGTCAGTGTTGCAAAGCCATTGGATGTTCTACATTCTTATGTATGGAGGCTGACCAAGACTATAATAATTATAGGTTAGAGGTACTATGTTGCATTCACATTAATGTGACCACACTAGGAAATTGTGAGTTTACTTCATGAAGAAAAAAGTGAGGTGTTTTCTCACTTTTAGAGATTTGAAGTCTTGGTTGAGAAGAAAAAAGGTATACAAATCAAATGCCTAAGATTGAATAATGGGGGAGAACATTTCTCCAATGAGTAGTGATTTATTGAGAAACCAAGGAATTAAGAACATGTAGATACACTCGTGCCAACAGAATGGTTTTGGTACAAAAAACAAGCACGTGCCTTCATGTTTGAAAAGAATGTACCGGCTTATTTTTGTGCTCTAGTAGAAGCAATTTTTATTTACATTATGAACAAGACACCAACTGTAATTGTTCATGGCATGATGCTTGAACAAAAGTTTCCAGGCATAAAGCTAGACGTGTCTCACTTAAAAGTGTGTGGCTCACTTAAAAGTGTGTGGCTCTACTATATATGTGATGTTCCTGATGAAGTGAGAAGAAATTTGGATCCAAAGGCAAAACAACACATATTTATTAGTTATTCTTTGGAGAATAAATGTTATAGATGTTAGAACATATAGAACGATGACCAAAAATGTGTCCTTACTCCTCTTCACATAGAGGGTACTCTCTGTTGGACCAATCATTTGCAACCAAGTATGCATGAATCTTCTCATACCGTTCTCTAGGAGCCTGCTTAAGACCATAAAGAGACTTCTTTCACTTGCATACTTTAGACTCTTCTCCTTTCACAGCACAACCAGGAGGTTGCGATACGTACACCTCCTCATCTAAATCACCATTAAAGAATGCAGTCTTAATGTCCAACTGATGTATATTCCACCCATAATGTGCTTGCCAAGAAATGAGACACCTAATGGTAGTCATATGACATGTGGGTGTAAAGATCTCATCATAGTCAATGCTCTTTTTCTCATAAATCGATGCCCTTTTGCTGGTGGGCATACCCCTTTGCAACAAGTCTCGCTTGTAGGGATCAATGCTGCCATCTTCTTTGTGTTTTAACTTGCAAACCCACTTAGTACCAATGGCCTTCTTGTCACCATATGAGATAGATTTGTCAAATACCAAGTGGCATTCTTGAGTATAGAGTTATACTCATCCTGCATAGCACGCATCCAATGATCATCATCCTATGCTTCCTCAAAGGAAATAGGTTCCTCCTCATTACATAAATCAGAAATGAGAACATGATCCACATGAGAATAATCTTCATGATGAGAACCTGCAGAAGTTTTGCTAAGTAAAGAAGCTACCAACTTGCTATCCCTCAATGTCTGCACAAGCCTTTTTGGCATAGGCCTAGAATCTTTTACGGCTTCTCTCTCCTCATCCACTACATCCTCAATAATTGCCTCATCAAAAGGCTGAATTTCAGCACTTGGCTGAGCATTCAATTTCTCTACATATGGCTGTCCTCCATTAAACAAAGGTATGAGCAAATCAAACATGTCCTATAAGCATACATTTTGCTTTTTTTTGCATGAAAGCATGGGATGAAATGAGTTTTTGACAAAAACAACATCTCTACTTACCAAAATCTGCTTTGACCGGATGGTAGAGTCTATATCCCTTGCTTTCTGAATTGTATCCCATAAATATGCATTTAACTGCCTTATCATCAAGCTTACTACGTTGTTGCATAGGAATAAGAGCATAAGAAAGACAAACAAAAACCCTTAAATGAGCCACATAAGGCTTCCTACCATGCCAAGCTTCATAAGGAGTTTTAGACTACAAGGCCTTGGTAGGGCATTTGTTCAACACATAGTTTATGCACATAGTTGCCTCTAACCAAAAACCATGAGAGGTAAATCTTGGGCTTTCACCATACATTGTGCCATCTTCATGAGAGACTTGTTCTTCCTCTTAGCCACACCAGTTTTCTGAGGTGTGTATGGCACTATACATTGATGCCTTATGCCTTTTTCAGCCATATATGCATGAAACTTCCTTGGACATATACTCCCCCCCCTCGATCTGAATGAAGGGTGACAACTTTACATTCACATGCATTTTCAGCCATGGATACAAAGTGCCTAAAGCACATAAAAACCTCTAACTTCTGCTTTAATATACACCTAGCTATATTTGGAGTAATCATCAATAAAAGTGATGATAGATGGTGTCCTCATATGACCACATATATCACTATGTATAAGCTCTAATTTCTTAATAGCTCTCATATATCCATCCTTTGGAAATGATGCCCGATGTATTTTACCAAGAATACACCCTCGCATATATGTTTAGTAGGGGTCTCAAGAATTGGCAATGCAGACACCATATCATGCTGTTGAAGGAGTAACAAATTGCCATAATTCAGATGGCCAAATCGTGAATGCCATAATTTTGCATCACTCATAGCACACATCGTTAAGTTCAAGCAAGCATCATGCTACAACTTCTCAAATACATCCATCTTGTGTATAGGCCATGAAACAAGGTACCTGAGATAATGATAGAATAATCATCATTTCCATCTTGAACTATACATTTGTCATCCACAAATTTCACCATCAAGCCTGACAAGGCTAAGGCTAAAACTGATAGCAAGTTCTTCTTAATGCCTAAAACATATATAACTTTAGAAAGAGTAAATATGCCCCCATTTACAACAGTGAGCACAACTCTACCAACTCCTTTGATAGGATATGAGGAACCATTTGCACATGTGATAGTTCTTGCACTTGGGACAAATTCCAGAGATGAGAACAATTTTTTTTGTGAAGTAATGTGCTTACTAGCATCCGATTCTGCCAATGACATGTATACATCATGAACAGAAGGGTCATAACTATAATGTGTAGTCCATGCCCAATAATCTTGGGAAAAACTTGTAGATTCCTTCTTCTTTAGACTTGGTGCAGATGCATCAGCCCCACAACCATGCCTGATTCTTTCTTTGTCTCCTTCTCTAGCCTATTTTTACACTCATTTATGTAGTACCCTAGTTTCCTGCAATAGTGACACTTGCCCTTGTTTTTAGGCTTATCACCTTCTTTCTCTACATCCTTATTTGAGGATTCTTATTTTGGCTTATAGCCACTATGCGAAGAAGCTTTACCTTTGCCTTTCTAACTGGCAAAAAAATCTTGGTCTCACCAACTTGCATAACAGATCTGTTTTCCCTAGATTACTTTTCTTAACAAGAGTACTGAAACCAGCTCATCAAATGTAAGGGCATTTGGATTTTCCTTCATCATGAGTCTAAGGGGGGTAGAGGAAAAACTCTAATAAGAATCTGACAATACATTAAGAACTCTGGGCACACCAATATACTATCAAGATATATCTCATCCACACTAGCAAGCTGCTTCTTAAAATTTTTGATCTTGGTCAAGAAGCTATCCATTGAGTCTCCCTTATTCATGTGCTCAGACTCCAACTATTTGCGTAGATATGCAACACGTTGAGAGAAAGAAAACGGGAGAGTATCTACTGCCTCTATAGTATATTCCTCCTCACACACCTTGAGATGTATACACACACCCAGACAGAAAAAACTTGTGATTACCCCCTTGGAACATCCAACAAAAGTCCTCCTAGATGACAACCACATCGCAATCATCCCAAGCCAACACCTTCCTTGCGAAGCTCATCTTGAGTAGATGTTCGTAGAACTCTCATATGCATAAAACGGAGTTCGGTAGGTGAAGATACGAGCCGTTGAAGGTAGGTAGGTTCACTAAAATGCCCAAAAACACGCTCTCTAGAAAGTTCTTTGTCTCTGCCTCAAACTTCAAACAGCCATATCTCACAGCCATGGACTTCAAATGATAAGTTGTAAAGCACAATAGGAGGAGTACATCAAACACCATCATATGAGCCTACTGACCACCACTTTGGACACATGTTCACCTCCTGAATACATAAGCTCTCGGACATCATATAGCCCCCTTATGAGCATAGGTAACCACAAACGTATGTACATAGGCAAACCATAAACCATACGTACAAGGCCACCAAACTGGCGCTTATTCCAGCCACAACAACACCCATATGTATAGTGGCAAAAACAGCATCTAGTAAAAACAAAGACCTGTTGGGGGTGGCTAGCTGCACCATATAAAAATCCACACATATTGTCCCCCCAACTAGCATGGAACACTTTCAAGTGTTCCATGCATGCACTGTAGTATCACATAATCCTCGTGACATAAGGCTTGAGTATAATACCATTGACTCGAGCCTTATGTAACTTTCAATCAAGATCTGATAACTACCATTGTCAAACACCTCTTGAATAACATATGGGCCCTCCCATCTCACTTTGAACTTGGTTTGAAAAGTTGAATCCAAAGCATTGTTATACCTCATAACCAACATACCTTTCTGCAGCCCTTTCTCCTTAATCTTTTCATTAAACATGTCAACTCTTCTCTGACCCAACCGCTCATAGAAGCCAATAGCACTTTCTCTATCCAATAACAAGGTGTGCATAGAAATGAATCTTTCCTTGACACGTTCATCCTCAGCCATACCATGCTTTAAAACAAATTCCAAAGATGGTAGCATTACATTGAGTGGGAGCACACACTCTTCACCATATACCAAATGGAAAGGAGTATAACCTGTAGTTGATTTTTGGGTCACCCTGCATGCCCATAATGCCCTGTCCAAATACGTATCCCAGTCTTTGGGACGCTCTTCCACAAGCTTGAATAACATTTTTTGCAACACCATTAAAAGCTTCCACTAGGCCATTACATTGGGGGTGGTAAGGGAGTAGAGAACCTGTGTTTGATCTCCAATTTTTTGACCAGATCTCTCATGAGATCATTTCTGAATTCCCTGCCCTGATCACTTACAAGCTCTAGAGGCACTCCAAACCTGCAACATAAGTGATTAAATACAAAATCCCCAATATCCTTTGAAGAAGCACCCCGACTAGCTTTTGCTTCTGGCCACCTGGTCATATAATCAACCGCACTAAGTATGTAATATTTCCCATTCCTTGTACCTGGTAGGGGTCCTATCACATCTAAACCCCACTTTTCAAAGGGTCCATAACTCACTATGTGCTCATTGGTTCTGGCATCAATGTTTTTTTCTGAAACAATTGACACTCATGGCAGCTTCTACACCAATGCACTATATCTCTATTCATGCTGGGCCACATAAGCTGCGCATTTAAAACTTTTCTTCTCGTAATTTCAACCCCAAAATGTCCACCACATCCTTCTTCATGACATGCTTTCAAACAAGTAGCAATCTCATCAAAATGAAGAACTCTCCGAATAACGCCATCCACCCCTTTGTGAAACAAAGGCTCACCAATCAACACATACCGCAAAGCCCTCTTAGTGATTGCATGCCTTTGCCTGGAATTCAACTCCCTTCTTGCAAAGCCAGTTTGCAATACATGTTCCTCCTCATGAAGGGATTCCCTCCCAAGATACTTCGGCTCTAGCACTTGCAAAGCATGCAAATCCCTCATAAAAACACCCTCTGCTAGTTCATGGGCTCTCACATTTTTGTCTCTAGGTACATGCCAAATCTGAAAGGCTATAAACGACTTCAATAGCTTCTGCACCTTGAAGAACCAACCTTTCATACCTTCTTTGTTTACCTTCCATGTACCCTGCACCTGCCTTATGATCAACATTGCATCACCTTTAATCAATAGCTTCTTAACCTGTCTTCTCACACATTCTTCCAAGCCCAAATATAGACTAGCATATTCTGCCTCATTATTAGACTTTACATTCACTTCTTGGCTGCCAAACCAAGTTTCCACACCTTCTTTGTTCACAAAAACAAAACCAATTGCTGCTTTACCAATGCTTCTCTTAAAAGCCCCATCAAAGTACAAAGTGCCTTCCACATCCTGTAATTCCTCATACATAGCAAAAGTAGGCACAATCTTCTTTTCCAAATCTTTCTTTGTGCTATTTTTGACATTGATTTCTTTAAAAGTAAGCATGTCAGCCATTCTGGCACGCACATTCTCTTCCTTAACAAAATTAATGTCAAACTGCTGCAACTCAAGTATCCACTTCTGAAGCTTGGGGCTTTCACCTGGATATTTTAGAGCATGAGGCAATAAAGAACATGATGTTAAGACCACAAAAGGTTTACTAATAAGGTAGGACTTCAGTCTCTTTGTTGCATAGACCAAGGTCCATACTAACTATTCTACTTCATGCCAAGTCTGCCCAACAGTTGACATTGTCTTACTTACATAGTGAACCGGTCTCATATAAGATTGCTTCTTGCCCTTTTGCATCAATACTGTCCCAATAGCATGCTTTCCAACACTCAAACTCAAATAGAAGGTTTCATCCCAGCATGGAGGCATCATTGTGGGCAAAATAGAGAGTTTTTCCTTTACATTTTCAAAGGCTTCCTGTTCTTTTTCTGTCCACACCAACAAAGGGTCTCTTTGCATTGCCTTTTGTAAAGGGTGCATATACTCTGCCAGCATACAAAAAGACCTTGATAAGTACCTAAGCTTTTGCACAAAACTCATAAGTTCCTTGGTGTTCTTGGGACTCTCCATCATGAGAAGGCATTCAACTTTAGCTGGATCTGGAGAAATTCCATTTTCACTGATTTCATGCCCCAAGAGGACCACTCTAGCCCTTGCAATCTTACATTTTGCCGGATTTAGTTGACCCCCATCTTCATCAATCTTTTTAAAAACCTTGTCAAGCTTTTCTACATGTAACAACCTGTCACTATGCACACAAAAGTCGTCCATGAAAACCTTTACAAAGCTTCCTAGATAAGGTCCCAAGGTTGTATCCATCCAGCCTTCAAAGCTTGCATAAGCATTCACTAAGCCAAAGGGCATGACCCTAAAGCAATATATACCCCATGGGGTAATGAAGGCAGTCTTCTTTTGATCCTGTTCAGCTATCATAATTTGGTAATAACCACTAAAACCGTCACAAACTGAAAATCTTTCATCACCTGCAACCTTATCTAGAATCTCATCCTGGAATGGAAGAGGGTAATGGTGTCTCTTAGTGGCAGCATTCAAAGGTTTATAATCAACGCACACCCTCCATTCATTACCCTTTTTGGGCACAATAACCACTGGCGATATCCATTCCGCATCATCGACCCGATATATATAAAACCTGCTTTTAAGAGCTTATTGACTTCTGTTTCCAACACCTGTTTTTGAATCACGCTAAGTCTCCTCATCTTTTGAACCACTGGTTTGGCACCTTCCTTGAGTTTTATTTCATGAATGACCCTGTTTGTCCCTCTCATCTGAGTGTAGTCTTTGGCAAACAATTTTGGATACCTGTTAAACAAGGCTTCATAAGCATCTCTTTCCTGATCAGTTAAATCACTAGCCAACATTGCCATCAACTCTTCTTTAGGCACATTTGGCACATCATCAACCATATAAGGGTTACCTGTCTCATTTTTACCTGCTTTTTCTTCATCATCCAAAGATATTTGCATAGCACACACATCCACATCAAGGTCAAGAAGACTTTGATCGTAAATGTTATCATCATCATAGGAAGAAGAACTACTGGAATCATCATCATAGGTATCCTGTGAAGAAGATGGCAATTTAAGTTCCATGTCTAGCTTCTCATCAATCTCGAGTACCTTACCTTTCCTCATATCATACCTGATCCGTTTATTCTTGGGCCTATCCACAAAAAAGATTGATACATCCCCTGTACCAATCCTGTCGAGATCTCATGGCAATCAACCAAGGCCTCCCCAAAATGATAGGATATGCTCCAAGCTTCGCAGGCATAATATGAATATCCATAGTGGCTCGCTGCCCCAACACATTTAACTCCAAATCATGTATAACACCCAGACATTTAACCCGACTACTATTTGCCATCCTCACACTGAAAAGAAACCTGCCAGTGAGTTCTAACCCCAACAAATGCATAGTCTCCTCAGTCATCACACACACCTGTGCTCCACCATCCATATAGGCCTTGCCTACTCTTCTTCCATGCACCCAAGCATCTATAACAGGTAACACATCAATGACTTTGTGAAGCTGCACTACATGTGCTTTTGGCTTCTTCACCTTGACTCGCTTCAGGCTAGCAAGTTTGTGCCAATGTCTTCTCACACTTGGACTCAAGTTTAAAAGCTGGCCATAGGTAATATCTGCTTTCTTCTTCTTTAGGTCTTCTAAAAGGCTATAAGCAGGTTGCCCTTCTCCTAGCTGGAAGTCGTCCATGGTGACCTTCTTCTCCTCTTTGCTTTAGCTTCACCTTGTTTACTCGACTCTCCTATTTCCATCGGTGCTTTCCCTTTATCCATGTCTTTTCTAGTCTTCATTGTTGACTTTTCTTCCCTACGGGCCTCTTCAATTTCTAACTTTTGTGCTCTTTTCCTTTTGTATGCCAACACATCGACCTCATCCTCCTCATCACCTTCTTCAACAGCTTCCAATATCCCAACAGCAAACTGTGGTGGTACCTGGGCTTGATTTTGGCCCTGCTTCTACTATTGCTGTGCTTGCCCTTGAGGTACCTGTACATTGACATTGCCCTCTCTCACATTATTTCTTTGCCTCAGGGCTATGGGATATATACCACCTGGCTCTCTTCTTGGTAAGGGACATTGGGGAGAATAATGACCCCTCTCTCCACAATTGTAACATTGGACATTTTCATTGCGAGGTCTTGGTGCTCGCTCTCCTTGAGGACGCCTCACCTGCTGTTGTTGAATTGCTTGCATAGCAATATTAAGGCTTCCAATTTGGTCTGTTAACCTCTGTATTTCCTGTTGAAGGGTCTCTTGACCTTGAGTAGGATCAGCTACTTTTGGAGCTTCCACATGGAGCTCTCTTTCATGATGCACATCCATAGGTAGAGGCTTTACTAATTCTCCAAAGGGCACAAGAGATCCGCCATAATGGAAAGGAACATCCCTTTCTTTACTCAGCATTTCTTGCTTCCTTATCTTCTTTGTCCACTGCTCCTTGGCTATCCTCACAGCCTCTTCATACGTTCCTAGATCCTTGAGCTCTACCTTGTCTTTAATGCTCTTATGTAAAAGACACACAAACATGTCCTTCTTCAAGAAATCAGGAGGTACTTGATTCTCTTTTAGGCCTCCTAAGATTCTCCTCCAAACCTGTTTACCTGTTCATTGATATCTCGGTCTTCTCCTTGCTGCAATCTACTCAATTCCTTCCATAGTTCCTCGGGAGCATTAGCTTTTCTGAATCTTCCTCTTAATGCTTCGCGGAGTTGAGCCCAATTACCTTTTTGTGCCTCGGTGAGCGTATCTTCGTACCATACTCGAGCCTCACCCTCCATTAGCAAGCTCACAAGACGTAATTTGAATCCATCATCATCTCTATTACTCTTTAGAGTGGTCAACTCTACATGTCGTATGAATTTGTCCACATCTTCGCCTTTTCCGCCCTTGAAAACCTCAAACGCCTCGCCACCCATAGGCCTTGAGTTGATCTACAAGCGATTATCACCCTGTAGACCTCTTAATTGAAGCTGCCTTCCAATCCTCAGTGGGGGCACCAAAAAGGATGAGAGAAAGAAAATGGGAGAGTATCTACTGCCTCTATAGTATATTCCTCCTCACACACCTTGAGATGTATACACACACCCAGACAGAAAAAACTTGTGATTACCCCCTTGGAACATCCAACAAAAGTCCTCCTAGATGACAACCACATCGCAATCATCCCAAGCCGACACGTTCCTTGCAAAGCTCATCTCCAGTAGATGTTCGTAGAACTCTCATATGCATAAAACAGAGTTCGGTAGGTGAAGATACGAGCCGTTGAAGGTAGGTAGGTTCACTAAAATGCCCAAAAACACGCTCTCTGGAAAGTTCTTTTTCTTTGCCTCAAACTTCAAATAGCCATATCTCATAGCCATGGACTTCAAATGATAAGTTGTAAAGCACAATAGGAGGAGTACATCAAACACCATCATATGAGCCTACTGACCAACACCACTTTGGACACATGTTCACCTCCTGATGAATACATAAGCTCTCAGACATCATATAGCCCCCTTATGAACATAGGTAACCACAAACGTATGTACATAGGCAAACCATAAACCATACGAACAAGGCCACCAAACTGGCGCTTATTCCAGCCACAACAACACCCATATGTACAGTGGCAAAAACAACATCTAGTAAAAACAAAGACCTGTTGGGGGTGGCTAGCTGCACCATATAAAAATCCACACAACGTGCTTCATTGTGCACCTGGTATAATGTAGCAAGTGCATCCCATGCCTGTTTTGATGTCTTACATGATCGAATATGAGGACTAATGCTTTTTTTCATAGAAAGTACAAGCAATGCATGTGCATGTGCATCTCTTCCATCCCATCGTGTTTAAGCAACAATGGGAGGTACTGGTGGTTAAATGTGGAGGAGCCACATCTTTATCCAATTCTACTTTAGATGTACCTGCAGCCCCTGGTTGCACTAGTAGTTGTGAAATAGGATGAGTTTTACTACCACTAGCCACATTCCAAAGGCTTTTAGCAACCGGTACATGCCTCATCATATAGGACCACAATGGGTAGCTAGCATCTACAATGGTCGATGTTGTTGAAGACATTGTAGATGTTGTTGCACACCAAATCTTTTCCGTTACACAGCCCAAACACCCAGAATTGCACAGAACTAATCCAAAATGATGCCTCTCCAAGACGTCTATAAAAACCTTACGGTGCCCAAAACGCGCCCGAAACGCTCCTGAATCGTGCCGAGGACCTTGAAAATTGTATATTTCGGGACACTTCAGTATACATAATTTTCAAGGTATACAAAATTCATATATAGCACACTACAATATATACCTTCTTCTCCTAAGAGGGTATCTCAATCAGAGACAGAAAAACAGGGTCATGTGAGGAGGGGGAGGCACGCTACTAGATCAAGTGTTAAGGAAGCTAGCTCTGTTACCAATTGTTGAAATTAGGGTTATGGTTGCAACAATCCACACACACAAGATAGAGAAGTTTGAGAGCACACAAACTTACTAGAGGAGAATGATCAAATGTGTGCCAAATACAAAAGATAAGTACACACCCCAAAATCAGTAGATAAGAGGGTATACATATGCACGGGGGAAAAAACCTCCTAGTGAGGTAAAAAGAGTCCCAGTGGTCCTAAGTGTGTTCACACACATCACTACCATATAATGCTACAAGAAGCTTAGTATTCCTTTAGTGGCTACTCCTAGTGCATGGAGAACCAGAGCTATTTTGATAGCACTTGAGAGTAATCCAAGTGTAGGCAATATACGTAGGAGTAGTGTACGTAGGTCTACTATGTTCTCACATATTGAGATATGATGGATATATAACACATCACTATGCTCACATGGTTTCTTACATGGTTAAATCAATAATACATGAGATAGATCCCACTTCTTTTAAGTAGTCACTTGAAAATTAAAAATGAGAAGATGCCATGGATGAGAATATGACCACATTGGATACAAATGCAACATGAGAAATAGTGCCTTTACCAAGGAAATAAAGGAAATTACATGTAAGTGGGTGTGTAAGAGCGTGCATAACTCAGATTGATTTGTGAATAGGATACAAATGCGACATGAGAATAAGTGCCTTTACCAAAGGAAATGAAGGAAATTACATGTAAGTGGGTGTGTAAAGGCATGTGTAACTCAGATTGATTTGTGAATAGGTAAAAGGAAAGACTGGTTTTCCATGGGTTATATATGGCATTGACTATGAGGAGACATTCAACCCAGTTATGAGAATGAAAACCGTGAGAGATATCATTTGCTATGGCTATAGATATAGAGAATGCATTCTTGCATGGTGATTTGAAACAAGAAGATTACATGATGTAGCCACCACCAGGGTGATGCACATCTAGATTTTATGTAAGCCTTATATGGCTTGAAGAAGAACGCACTCATAGCATGGAAAAACAACATCGAGGAGTATCTTGTTAGATTTTAGATATCCAATGTAGATTTTTAACTTTATGTGGAAAAGATAGATAGAGGGATCATACTATTAGTCATTTATGTGGTTGACTTGATTATCACTGGTGATAGTGATGCTAACATACATGATGTCAGGATGCTTCTGAAGTAGAGTTTTGAGATGAAATATTTGGGTGAGATGGGGTATTTTCTTTGAATAGAGCTATTGAGATCACCTGACAGCATTTTTCTATTACAAAGGTAGTATGGCTTGGACATGTTTTCCAAGGATGGTATGATAGGCTATAAGCCTATTTAAATTCCATTGGAGTATAACAATAAGCTTTACACAGATGCAGGTGATCTTTTGGAGGACCCTACTATGTACAAGTGGATAGTGGGTAGCTTGATCTACATGACCATTACTAGGCCAAATTTGAGCTATGTTGTTAAACTTGTGAGTCATTTCATGCAAGCTCCTAGGAAGACATGTGGCTAGGCAAATTCTAAAATACATAAAATCCATTGTTGATTATGTACTATGAGACTAGTAGAGAGATATAGCTACATGGGTATACATTGTATGCAACAAATCATTAGAACTTTGACTATGAGAGATGAAACTAAAATTCAAGTTTTCATTTTTCTCAAGAAAATACAATAGTTTCAAGCCGTAAAAGTGGTGTTGTGAGAAAGTCATTCACTTAAACCATCATACAATTTGAAGGACATAATACAACAACATTAATCATGAAAATTTATATTTTTCATCAATGTAAACAATTTTACTCACCATCAATGCATAAGCTTGAAGTATTACAAATGTTATCTACTAGCATAGTATTAAAAGCTACAAAAAGTTTACAGACTTGGTGTGTTTTTGTTTTTTCTTGAATGTTCATCCATAGGCTGATGTGAAGTCTTCTCTGACTTATATGCAAAATAAATTTATCTTTGGTCAGTGAAAGATATCAATCTATTTGATAATTTTATATAAAAACATTCTTTAAAATAGCTCCAAGGATGAGGGGGGAGGGAGGGGGAGTGGTGTTAAAGCATTCTAGGCACACATACTTGTATCTATTTCTATATGTAACCTTAGTTTTAATCCTATTGTTTTTAATAGAAGGATATGGTTTATTTATTTCCTTGTTTGTACACATGGCCAAGTCAATGATACTAATGTATATTTCTTTTAATTGAATGACCTCACTTGTTGAGAGTCATCCCAGTATGCCAGACCATATGTCCAATGTTCAATTGAAAAATTGGACAAAGGGAAAAAAAATATGTACAATTCATCTTTTAAAAGAATAGTGTAGATTATAAATGTTGATCTCGAGGCTAGACGTGTAAACAAAATTAAACATACATGCTTAATTGAAAAATAAACAAAGTGAAAAAAAGTATGTATAAGGCATCTTTTAAAGAAGAGTGTAGTTTATAAATGTTTCTCATGAGGCTAGAAATGTTAAAAAAAATAAACATTCATACTAGCTCTCGAGGAAACAATTATAATAAAATAAAAAGAAAGCATATAATTTATGTTTGTTTTTCTAGCAAGTATGGAGAGAAGGGTAGCATAAAACGATCCCATGAAATGTGCACACAAATTATCCATAAGAGATCAAATTCTAACTTATTTATAAGCAAAATTAATCATAAGAGCCAAGAACATATAAACAAACTAGGTCACATAAAGTTGAAATGCACGCAAATTGATCCACAAGAGACAAGTTTGTGGTTACAATGTATGTTTTTAAAACCAGTTATTAGTTCATTGACAAACTAGACTTTCTTTTAGGATGTGTAAACATAAACTAAGCTAAGGAAATTAGAGTGCATCACAAAATGCTCGAAAAGATATTTAAATGTGGTTTTACAAATTAAGAAAATAATAAAACTAAAATTGGACAAAACTAGACTAAATAAAAAATATTAAATAAAATAAAAAAATATAAATAAAATACATTTCAATAATTTAAAACTGAAACTTAAAAATAAATCTACTTTTAGTTCTAAAAGTAAAACTAATTTTATTTAAAAAAATTATTTTAATTTTATGAACATTATGAAAAAACACAAAAATAAAGAAAAACTCAAAAAATATTAGAATTAGTAAACTACTATGAGAGTTGTGTACAATAAATACAAATTTAAATTTCAAGTTTATACAAAGAAGCAATACCAACACATGATATAAAAATATCGTATGATAGAATTTGGGAAAGTTTTGAGATTTCTGTTATATTCGTGAAAATCATGAGTTTAATGTTTAATAGAATAATTCAAAGTTTATAGTATAATGTAGCGTAGGTTTGGGCTATAAAAGAGGAGAAGTCTTGATTCTAAAAGTGGGAGTGTGATGACCATTGAGGCTACAATGGAAGAGTATAGAGATGCACACACAAGAGGGGAGAGATATTTAGAACATTAAGTAGGAAAACGTAGAGGGTCGGCTAAATTTGGCAACTAAGTATAGTCCTCAAGGTTAGGATCAAAGTTGGGACATGTTTGACATGGATGGTGGAAAGGGGTCAAGAGGTTGGCCTTATAAACCACATGTCAAAATTGTATGAATTGTAACATTCTCAATATAAAGTAAGGTATTTGACTATTTTAAGCTTGCCTTTGCAGAAATGGTGTAGTTTATAAATGTTGATCCCGAGGCTAGAAGTGTAAACAAAAATAAACATACATGCTCAATTGAAAAACTAAACAAAGTGAAAAAAAACTATGTAGAAGGCATCTTCTAAAGAACAACGTAGTTTATAAATGTTGATCCCAAGGAAAGAAATGTAAACAAATACATGATAGCCCCCAGGGAAAAAATATCATAAAATAAAAAGGCAACATATAACTTATGAATGTTTTTCTAGCAAGCATGGAGAGAAGGGTAGCATAAATTGATCCCATGAAATCAAAGTGTGCACATAAAATGCACACAAAATGATCCACAAGGAATCAAATTTTAACTTATTTTTTATTAAATTCCAATAAAATAAATCATAAGAGCCAAGAATGTATAAAAAAACTAGGTCACGCAAAGTTAAAATGCACACACTAAAAGAGGCGAGGCCATTATCCACACCTTTTTTGGCACTTTAGAACTAAACTCAGAATCCCCAAAACGTCGAAATATGCGTGGAAAAAAGCGTCAAAATACGTGTCGATATATCCATCAAAACATGCATCAAAATAAACATGTTTTTCCACTCTTATTTCAACGGACTTTTTGATGCCTATTTCGACTATCACTACGACGGCCATCTTGTACTCATCCTTGATTTGATTAATGACTCTATCTTTCTTAGCTTTATCCAACTTTGGCCATAAAGTCATAAAGTCATTAGCAAAGACAATGTGGCAAAGCTCGCGGATGCGGCTCTTGATCTCTTGCCCGACATCATCCAGAACCACATTGCCATTGACAATTGTATAATATTTTTCCCCATCCGGTGTGGGGTGTGTATGGAAACATCGCCGACGATAATCACGAGCCTGGAATGCTTCTACCGGGGGGATTTTTTTTGCGATATTTTTTTGCCGAGCTTTTTGGAGCAATAAACAAGTAGTCCGAGCTTTGCAAAGGACCAAAAACTTACAATGAGCTTTGTAAAGGACCAAGAACTTACATATAAATAACAATCTTTGAAAGATCAACAATATAAGATTCAGTCTTTTAAAGATCTAGTCCATAAAAATATTAATTACAAATCTTTTGATCCACATCATACTTATTGATATAATTACATATATACATATACCTATCTAAATTCATGCACTTCATACATATACACATACAGAATATACATATACATACATACATGCAAGAGCTACCTACATACTAACATATATACATACATACATACAAACATACTTTCTTACTTACTTAAATATAAAAAACAAGATCCTTTAAAGATAAAAAATGTATTTACCGATCTTTAAATTTTCAAACCATGAAAATCTCGATTACAAAGTCTTTTGATCCACATCATACTTATTGATATAATTATATATATACATATATCTAACTAAATTCATACACTGCGTACATATACATATACATACATATATACATATATCTACCTAAATTCATACACCTCGTACATATACATATACATACATACAAGAGCTACCTACGCACTAACATATATACATACATACATATATCTACCTAAATTCATACACCTCGTACATATACATATACATATACATACATACATACTTTCTTACTTACTTAAATATAAAACACAATCTTTTAAAGATCAAAAATGTATATACTGATCTTTAAAGTTCCAAACCATGACAATCTTGATTACAAATTCTTTTGATCCACAAATTATAGCATTCTTCTACGTGTCATCGCGACCTATCCTCTAATGAGAAATCTCCCAGACATGCTTTGGCTTCCTCCATGTCATTCTCTATCCCCATATAGTGCCTTTTAAACTCTTGGCATACACGTCCCAAGCCTCCACATCCCGCAAAAACATCCAAGACACCATCTCCTTCACTTAGGAAGGTCTCCACTAGCCACCTACAATGAAATGCAATCATAAACGTGCATCTAAGTATTTTGAAAAAGTAGCTATGAAAATGAACAAAATGAAAATTGTCTCACCTAAAGAACATAGGAGATCTTTCTGCTGTAGCGCTCCAAGACCATCATGCGTTGGAATGGATGCTTCTTATTCTCCTCAAAAATGAAATTTCATTGAGCGTTGAATAACTTCTTTGAAACATTTTACCCAACCTCGATCAATAATAGGGACATGGCAATTTACTCGATAGAACATACTAAGCGCCAATGTATCCACCTACCATAACAAGAAAACATTATGTTTGGATATCCATACCACATAACATGTATACATAAAGGGAAATATTTGAAAGATTATGACTTACCCGTTCTCCATTCCCATACAAATAACTTGAATCCACATGAACAGACATTGTTCGATGCATAACCAATCCAACTTTCTTTCCCATGGAATATATTTTAGGAAGTTGATCCATTAGACTCAAACACACAAACCAACCCTCATCAACCACCACAAACAAACCAACAAAACTGAGTGTGGCATGTATCAATGATGAAGAAACTTGATTCCATGAGGGACACCCATCCGTATCTACATCAACAACTTGTAAACATGTAGGAAAGTCAGCCCATACAAGGCAAGCCACTGTATCTGAGGGAGCACCTCTATGAGATAGAGCCTTGGGAATCTTCATCAAGAATTCTTCCACACTACATAAAAGATTTATGTAGTGTGGTAAGTATAACTTGGAAAACTAATTATATGGTGAAATTATTCTTTTTACCTATCTGAACCCTCCGAAAGAGTGTGGACGTCTACCAGCAATATGTGTGAAAAACATCTCTCACCTGCAACAAGTAAACAAGACAAAAAATGAGATGCATTTCGAAAGCACACACACTTCTCTCATTATAAATTTGCGATGGAAAGTACTCTTACTAGTCATGTCCATGATGTCACGTTGTCCTGACACCTCCCCCTCTTGAAGATGCTGTGGAGGGTCTCTCTCTTGATTTTCATTTGTGGGGTCTCCCTTTTGAACATCATGCATAATGTCAAGACGTCTCTTTGTTTGCCTCTCACATTGCACTTGAGACAATGTAGATGTATGCTCTTGGTGTGATTGTGGCACTCGTGACAATGGTGTGGATGGTTTTGGGGCCACGTGTGAGGATCCAACTACTGGAGACTGGGTCAAGTTTGTTGGCTGTGGGGAAGGTATTCTAGAGTCTTCTTGAGTTGGGGGCTCTCTTTCAAGCTCAGATTGGTAATTCTTAAATTCTTCAAGAAATAGATCAAGATAATTTAGTAAAAAGGTAGAAATCCCCAGACCTTCTTGTATATGTATATGTATGTAGGTTTATATGCATGTATATATATATGTATGTATATGTGTATATGTATGTATATATATATATGTATGTATATGTGTATATATGTATGTATATATATATATATATAACATATGTATATGTATTTATGTATATGTATATGTATATGTATATGTACATGTATATGTATGTGTATATGCATATGTATATGTATATATATATGTATATTTATATGTATATGTATGTGGGTATGTATCTATGTATGTAGGTATATTTATATGTATATGTATGTAGGTATGTATCTATGTGTATGTATGTGTATGTATATGTATGTAGGTATGTATATATCAAAACTTAACAACGTTTCTTTAAAATCTGATATGCCAAACCTTAAATGTAACATGAACTATGTATGTACGTATGTATGTATGTACAAATTTGTAAAAGAAATTGGACAGCATCTCCTTTGCATTTTCTAAAAAATCCCAAAATAAACTTCAAAACTTAACAATGTTTCTTTAAAATCTAACATGCAAAATCTTAAATGTAACATGAACTTTGTATGTATGTAGGAATTTAGTATATAATTTAGTGTATGTATGTAGGTATGTATTTATGTATACATATGTATATGTACATATATGTTTACATATGTATTTGTATATGTATATGTATATGGATATATATGTATGTATATATATATTTGTATATGTATATGTATATATATATAGATATATATGTATGTATATGTATATGTATATGGATATATATGTTTACATATGTATCTCTATATGTATATATATATTTGTATATGTATCTAATATGTATATAGTACTCGACAATATATTCACTTATAAAAATCAAGATGGAATCTTTGTTGGAGATAAGCAAGATCAACCAACAGATCCATATAAAAGAGCCATGGACTCATCCGTTGTTGAGGACCAACAAGGTCAATCTACCAGATCCATGCCCGGTTTCAGAAAACAACTCTTATTCCTTGTTCCAATATCTTCCACGACGCACGTGTGGGTATCTTCGCGGGGCGACCCAGAGCCCAAACACCGTATGTGGTCAGGACCGTCTAGGATCCTTTGCAAGTCACCTAGCGCTTCACTCATAGGCCGCTTCCTTGGTCCCTCATCTACCATACCGAAAGCTCACCATTTAAATCGAACCGAGGCTGGTCAAGACCTTGGCCAACCTTGCTACACGAGACGTCCTCCATTGACTCTCCATCACAGCAGTTGCAACTTTATCAGATAGGTCTCCAACGACCTCATTCATAGGACGGTCAAAATGCTTCCCCAGCATTCTTGACATAAAATAATCATTTGAAAACAGATTTCGCATACAGATATAGTTCTAACAAAATTTCAATCTTTTCTCATCATTCCCCAATTTTTCTTCATCGATCCCTATCACATTACATCATTCCATCATCCACACATCAATCCACATCAACCATACATCCATCCACATCAATCCATATTACTTAACCCAATTCTAAATCATATGCATATCCATT
Source organism: Cibotium barometz (assembly GCF_041138505.1). Lineage (NCBI taxonomy): Eukaryota > Viridiplantae > Streptophyta > Polypodiopsida > Cyatheales > Cibotiaceae > Cibotium > Cibotium barometz. The sequence goes on along the minus strand of NC_141073.1, from coordinate 45,116,085 downwards.
CTCAATTAGATACATCATTTTCCATCCTATCACATATCAAATTCATTCACTTCACATAACATCCATTCCTATCTTTCTTAATTTACATTACATCTCATCATTCACATCCTATATCATTCATTCACATTCTGACTCACCTATCATCACATCTCACCCATTCACTCTTATCGACATCATATTCATTCACATACATATTGGCATTCATTATTCCACATACACATCCATATTTGTACATCCACATCCACATCTACATCCATACATCCATTTTCACATCCACATCCACATTCATACATCCACATCCACATCCACATCCACATCCATACATCCACATCCACATCTACATCCATACATCCACATCCACATCTACACCCATACATCCACATTCACATCTACATCCATACATCCATTTTCACATCCTCATTCTTACATCCACATCCATACATCCATTTCCACATCCTCATTCATACATCCATATCCACATCTACATCCATACATCAACATCCACATCCACCTCCATACATCTACATCCACATCCACCTCCATACATCAACATCCACATCCACCTCCATACATTCACATTCACATCCACATCCACATCTACATCCATACATCCACATCCACATCCACCTCCATACATCCACATTCACATCTACATCCATACATCCATTTCCACATCCATGTCCCATTCACATTCACATTCACAAACATCCTCCTCCATTCATCCATTTACATTTATCTGATTCCTATCACATCTCATCACATCTATTTATAGAATGTAAGAGAATTCTAATTTTTTGATATAAAGATATTTTACGCATCTAATTAGGCATAAAGACAACTTTAGTAGGAATAACACTTTTATAAAAATCCTTTTATACATCTATTTATGCATGAATTCAATTTTAAGGAAAATAACACTTTCGAAATAAAAATAAGCCTTTTATGCATTTTACTATGCATAAATTCTATTTTAAAGAGAATAACACTTTCAAAATAAAAATAAATCTTTTATGCATCTATCTATGCATAAAGTCAATTCAATGAAAATAATCGTTTCGAAATAAAAATATTTTTTTAATAAATTACATCTTCTATGCATAAAATCAAAATTGATAAAAATAACTCTTTTGGAATAAAATTCTTTATGCATCTATTTATGCATAAAATTAAAATTAATGAAAATAAATCATTTGAATTAAAAATAAAATTCTTTATGCATCATTCTATGAAAATTGATGAGAATAACTCTTTTGAAATAAAAATAAATTTCTTTATGCATCTTTCTATGCATAAATCCAATTTAGTAGGAATTACACTTTTAGAATAAAAGAATTTCTCTTATGCATCTTCCCATGCATAAAAACTAAATCCAATGAAAATATCTCTTTTAAAATAAAAACTTTCTTTTATGCATCTATTTATGCATACAATTTATTTATGATGAAAATCACTCTTTTAATATAAAAGAATTTCTTTTATGCATACAAATCATTTATGATGAAAATCACACTTTTAATATATAAAAAAATTATATTTTATGCATACAAATCATTTGTGATAAAAATCACTCTTTTAATATAAAACAATTTATCTTTTATGCATATATTTATGCATACAAATCATTTGTGATGAAAATCACTCTTTTAATATAAAAGAATTTCTTTTATGCATCCATTTATGCATAAAAATCATTTATGAAAGTAACAGTTTTATAATAAAAATAAATTTCTTTTATGCATCCTTTTATGCATAAAATTCAATATGATAAAAGTAACACTTTTATAATTTAAAAAAATATTCTTTTATGTATACTTTTATGCATAAAAATCAGTAATGATAAAAGTAACACTTTTATTAAAAAAATATTCTTTTATGCATTATTTGATGCATAAAAATCAATATGATGAAAGTAACTCTTTTAAAATTAAAAAAATATACTTTTATGCATTATTTTATGCATAAAAATCCATAATGAAGAAAGTAGCACCTTCATAATAAAAAATTATCAATATGTATCTTTCTATACATAGAATTTAATTCTATTGAAATTCATTCTTTTATAAAAATTAATCAATATGCATCTTTCTATGCATGAATGAAAATGACACTTTTAGAATACTCTAACGATGGGGATTACTCTTTTTGATTAATAAAAGATGAAATTTATTTCATAAATTTTTAGAAAATTTTACCATAATCTCCTTTGTATGGCTAACCATTTTTTAGTTTTTAACTCTCTAAAATTAATTAGAAGTTCACCAAGAGTATTTAAATCATTCTAATGTAAACATTTTCTACTTATTTAAGAGAAACATTATGAAAAACTTGATTTTATCCATTAATCAATCATCTAGGATAAAGAATGGTTGGATTTACTAAAGAAGAGAGAGGAATGCCTTTTTTCAATGAGGCATAACATCATTTCATTTTAGAGAAGATAAAAATAATACAAAACCATAAAATGAATGAAAAAGAGAGAATTTTCAACTTACAAAGGAATTTGAGAGCTTTCCTTTGGCTTGATGGTTTGAGAGATCTACTCTTGTTTTGAAACAAGAGTGGCCACCAGTCTTTAGAAGAGGGAAGGTCAAAAACTAATGAATTATGAGTAAATTCACAGTTTTTGGCTCTTGGGAGAAGCAGGGTAACAGTGCAAAAAATACTATTAAGCTTCAACAAAGAGGGAGGCTTCTATTTGTAGGAAAAAGTGAGCTCCTAACCAAGCAAACTGATTCTAGAACTTTTTGGATCAGTTTGGTCAATTTTTGACCATTTTTAGGTCAGTTTAGCTCACTTTTTGGATCTAGTTGAAACAGGAGAGAGGATTGATAAAAAATATCTTATTATTTGGGAGTTTAAAACTCTCCCACACATGTGAAATAGGAGCCTCCTTAATGAGGGGAATTCCCCCATACTGAGGTGTCAAAAATGCATCATTTCTCCTAAATATCTCTCTTTTTTAACTATTAACCTTGTCCTTAGTCAACTCTTCATATTAACCTTGTCCTTAGTCAACTCTTCATATTAACCTTATCCTTAGTCAACTCTTCATATTATGTGAGTATTTACTCATTTTTGGGGGATTTTCCTTTTATTCTTCCATTTATCTCCTCTCTACATTTGGATAAATCTTATTGGTCCATAGGAACCTTAATATAAAATTTTTTAAAAATCTGGACCCCTAGGATAAGACCTCTTAAACAGATTATACTTAATTTCTAATGCACCTTCTGAAAATCTTTTTGAAATTCTATTTCAGGGGAACTTATTTCAATAAGATGAGAAATTTTTCTATCCAAAAATATTCATAATCTGAATAACCTCTCTCTAGAATATTTTCTCTCTCTAAGCCAAAACAGGCAGAAATAAGATCTTTTATATTTCTGAAGAGGGGATTGATTACAGGGAAAGATACTGGACATCCTGAGAGGCTAGGGAGGAATCTTACAAGGCACATGATTTAGAGGATAGTCCAACCACCAAGGACATCTCTTATATTCCCAATCAGAAACCCCTCTCTCAACCCATTCCTTTGGGTACATTATTTTTGAGGAATTCGGATCTGCCCATTCTTTGATTGCTTCCGTCTCTTCATCCATTAGACCTTGGCCAATGAGTAGCTGGACCCACCTACATATCCAAAATAAAACAAATAGCACTAAAATATTTTTTTAAATGCGTATATGTATTTTCTGCAAAATTAAATGGCATTAGAAGATATATACCTGTAGACAACCCTCTTTGCAGCATTCTCCACCTCAGGTTGCTTTTGGCCTTCCTTGACTTTTCCAATCTTTTCCCACACCTCATGGAAGACCCATGGTATGTGTTTCGATCGCTCCTCTTTCACCCATTGCATAAATGGTGGGGTGTAGATAACATCATCATATACCAATAAACCCTCCAAAAATAGAGTCTGCCTCCCCTATTAGCTCTTCCCAATACAACTCTTTCTTCATATGCAGCAATGTTTTTTTGTTATCCCCAAACATCTCCGAAATTACCTTATCGCCCTTCCGGTCTCATAAGCATTTGAAGCAATTCCATCTTCCTATTTCAGCATCATACCAAAGCCATAAGAGATTGGATGTTAAGGTTAGTTTATGTTAAGGGAGGTTTATTGACATGTGACATACTTTTGAGATGAAATCCGAGATAATTGTGTAGAGCTTTTCTTTGGTCAGAGAAACCAATCCCTTCTTAGACCAATCATAGTTATATACGAGTTAAAAGAATGCATCACCATTAGATGGGTTTGCAATTATGAGCATCTTGTACGCTCTATCTCGAAATGTTTGCTCTACAACACGTCTGGCTTTCTCACATTTTGTCTTATATTCTTGCAACCCCATGGCATGCCTATAAATGCATGATATAGCTTGCTTCACCGCATTTTCAAACGATGTCTACGTATAACAAAAAGGACTCATTATCACTCACACGATTAAAAAACATTGATAATCCGTTTATTAATAAAAGATGGGAAATTCAAACACTACCTTCCACACAAGCTGTGCCAAGATTATAGCTGGAGCATTGTCCCATTGCTCTCCACTTCGTCGCTCCAAACTAAGCTCCATTAAAGCCCACCTCCTTACGTCTTCACCAAGGTAGTCCAATATGGATGATTTGTCCACCATTCCAAATCATTGAAACATGAAGATCTCATGTGACAATGTGGGCGTAACACTAGTGTGCACCAATCTGTTGTAAAGAGTCACAATGAGCCAAGAGCTTCACAATGACTTCACAATGTCCGTAATTAAGTAGAGAGAGATCACTTACTCATTTTGAGATTGCAAAGCCAATAGCAATTCTCCTTCTTGCTTCTTGTCCACAACCGAAAATTGACATTTGACCCGGACATGGCGTGAGGGGCTATGAGACCAAGCTAGAGAAAACAAAATAAAGATATTACAATATATTACTTTTAATGTTGCATAAAATCACTCTATGGCATTCAAAAGAACATACCTTCGCACACTCGAGACATCCATGCCTTCACACGATGATTGCCATCCCAAACAAGAAACTTCTTACCACTAAGATCCTCCCACTCAGTTCCTCCGATTTCATCCTCAAATCTGTCATGTTGTACCACCCAGTATGGTTCCCATTCTTGCAAGTCTATTTGTGTGACCACAAAATACATAGAGCTTCCAGGACGTGTAAGTGAAACTAAAAAAGGAGGAGATGCTTCGACATAGCCATGGCAGTCAAAGGAATCACGAAACACCTCAAGTTGGCTAGAAACTGTACGAATGGCTTCATTTGGAATCAACTTGCATAAAGGGACCAATGGGGTAGAGGAATTGCGTTGCACAAAAAACTTAGTGAATACATCACCAAGCAATCCCAATTCAATAGATTTTCCAAGAAGCCTTCTATGGGTCTCCCCTTGACCAGTACTAGATTCAAGCATCTCCGTGTGATTTGGAGGAGGTGAGCTCATTGAGCCAATTTCGTTCTCCAATGCTTCTTCCTCATGAACCAGAGAATTATGTGCTTCTGTTTCCTCTTTAACAGGAGATACATGTGAGGACACAGGTGTCCGTGATTGAGCTTCCTCGCTAAGAGTCAAACAAACATGCCCAGATCTAAGTGAGTATCCCCTCTTGTCTGTAAGAAACACACCAAGCCCAAGTAAGTATATCTAAAAACATAAAAACATAATCTCAGTAGAATCTTGGCTATTCACATCATATACCTTTCTTAGTCTTTGCCTGTTTGTTTCCTGCTTTTCTTGGAGCCATATCTCTCTCTTTTGCCTTGAATATGAGTAGCAAACACTTTGAGCTAAATGACAGATAGGAGACGGAAGGTCAGTACATCTCTCTCAGGCCGACTGGCTGTGGGGGGCCCTCAGGGGGATGGGGGGGATGGGAGGAGTCCCTCAGGGGGCTGAAAGGGGAAGTACTGGCCTAGACTGGCCGGAGCAACAGGGGGCAAGGGGGGGATGTGCAGGATGTGCAAGCTCCCGGCAGAGCCGGGGGCCTGTACTCCCCTCTCAGCCCCCCTGTGAGGGACTCCTCCCATCCCCCTCTCAGGCCAGCCATGGCGGCTGGCTGTGGGGACCCCTCAGGGGGATGGAAACCACACAGATGTCGTCTCCAAAAGCAGCTCAAAAGGAGGAAATTTGGAGTGCTTACCTTCTTGGCCCAAGCTCATCAGAACTGGAGGAGAAGATCAAGATCTGCTGCCCCAAGCTTTGCAGAGGTGGTCTCTATAAAGCCAGACAAGATGGAGAAAAAAGAAACAAAAGCCTAAGAAAAAATAAGCAAGCCCATGCACGAAAGAAGTGTTCCTTTCTAAGGAGATTGTATTAAAGTTCGCCACCTCCCTCCACATCCCCTCCACATCCCTCCTTGTCAGCAAATCTCTCATCCTCTCTCTAGATTCGGTCTTCCTTTTATCTCTCTAGTATCGGTCTCTCTCTATTTTTCTCTCTTATTCAAACTCTGAATAAATAGGGCCTATAGACAGTTACATATTATTTTCATTTTAAAGGTTACTTACATATAAAAAACTAATATAAAAAGATATATATAATACTTAGAACCAATAAATGTATAATTTAAAACATACATATAATAAATTAATATACAAAGATATATATAATACTTAGAACCAATAAATGTATAATTTAAAACATACATATAATAAATTAATATAAAAAGATACATATTTTACTTAGAATGATCAAGTCATCTACATAGATGACAACAAGCACAACCCCTCTATCACCATGTCTCACATACAGCGAGAAATCTGCATTGGCTACATGAAAGCCAATAGTGACAAGATATTCAAAAATCTTGTCAGACCATGCTCTCGGTGCTTGTTTTAAGCCATACAAGGCTTTCTTTAACCTGCAAACATGCTCGGGGTGACCCATATCCTCATAACCAGGTGGCTGCAACATATACACCTCTTCTTGCAAATCCCCATGCAAGAATGCATTCTTTACATCCATCTGATGTAAAGACCATTGCTTTGACGTAGCCACTGCTATCACAACTCTCACTATAGCCATCTTGGCAACTGGGCTGAAAGTTTCCTCATAATCAATGCCATATGTCTGCACATATCCTTTGGCTACCAATCTAGCCTTGTACCTGTTTATGCTTCCATCACTGTTATGTTTTACTTTGTACACCCACTTGCATCCAATGGCTTTCTTGCCTTTAGGCAATTGCACTAAATCCCAATTCTCATTTCCATATAGTGCATTCATCTCCTCATCCTTAACTTTCTCCCAACACACATTTCCAACAGCCTCATCAATGCATGTGGGCTCTAGAACCTGCACAACCTTTGCCATATATGCATAGTGATGTGCCACATAACCATCATAGGTAAACCTCTACACACAGGATTCTTCAACCTCTACACAGGATTCTTCACTCTCCCAGATCTTTGCAGCTTTGCATTCATGGCTTCCATAGCCTTCTTTACACCAGGTGTTCTCATAGCTGGGATCCCAAGCTCCTCATCAAGGCTCATCTCTGAGCCGCTAGACTCTCCATCAACATGAGAATGCCCTGCAGAAATGTCACGCATACCAAGGGGCTCAACCACTTTCTCTTTTCCTTTATGTGATGTAGTAACCACATTTGCAGGACTGGTATTATGACACAGCCTGCCACTCCATGGTCTATCAGCAGACCCACTAGAAGAGGACTCTCCTAGTCCACTCAAAGACTGTGATTGCTGACTTGCATTCTATGCAACCACACTTACACTCACATCAGCCCCAATAGCTTCTTTTTGAGTAGCATGCTAGCTCCTCATCTCATCAAAAAACATCCCTGCTTACCCTCAACTCACGTGTAGTAGCAGGGTTATAACACCTGTATCCCTTTTGCTCAAGGGAATATCCAATAAACACACATTTTTCAGCTTTTGGATCCAGCTTAGTTCTCATCTCATCTGGCACATGCACATATGCAATGTATCCAAAAACTTTCAGATGAGACAAATCAGGTTTTCTGCCAGTAAACCTCTCCTCTGGAGTTACATCATGTATGGCTATAGTTTGTGTCCTGTTCATGATGTAAACTACTGTAGAAACAGCCTCAGCCCAATAGCTATGCGACATATTCTTCTCTTCCATCAATGCTCGCGCAATCTTAGCAATGTGCTTGTTTTTCCGCTCAGCAACTCCATTTTGCTGCGGAGTGTATCTACATGTGAACTGTCTCCGAATACCATTCTTTTTCAAAAATTCAGAGAACTCATTAGAGAAGTACTCTCCCCCTCCATCTGACCTTAGGCACTTTACATATTTTCCTATTTGCTTTTCAACCATAACTCTGAAATTCTGAAAGTGAGTGAACACCTCACCCTTCTCCTTCATGAAGTATACCCACACTTTCCTTATGTGGTCATCAATAAACGTCAGCCTCCCATAGATATGGCCTTCATAAAACCCCATACATCTGAATGCATAACATCTAGTGCATTTCTGCTCACATATCTGTTACGTGGAAATACATGCTTTGTTTGCTTCATAAATTGGCATGCTTCACATATTCTGTGCATACCTTCCACTTTAAATTTTGGCAGCCCTGTCACAATTTCTTTAGTCTGCATAGACTTCAATCTCTGCACATTCACATGTCCAATCCTTTTATGCCAAATGTCTGTGTCTGCAACAATTCTTGAACCATTTGCAAACATTGCAGCACTCACTTCAGGCATGTTTACATTCAACGTAAACATTCTGCCCACTCTATTGCCTTTTGCAACCAACCTGCACTTGTCTTTAAAATATTCAACATAACAACCATCAAGGTTAAACCGAACCTGCAAACCCTGCTCAATCATCTAGCCAACTGAAACCAAATTCTTTGTTATGTTCTGTACATGAAGTACATCTGCAAGGTACTTCACTTTGCCATCCTACATAGACAATGGCACATCTCCAACATGGGCAATTGGATGAGCAATGTCATCTCCTGTTTCCACAAAACCTGGTCTTTCTGAGTTTTTCATCTCCTTGAACCACTCCCCATGACTTGTCATGTGGTTCGAAGCACCTGAATTAATATACCATACATCATCTTTTTGTGCTGCTTCAACATTTTTAGACATGGCATTCATGACATGCTGCATAACAAACAACCTTTCATTATCCTCATTGTTTCTGGTCAAGGATGCTGTTTTGCTGCAATTTCCCATTTTGCATGTCAGCCTGCTTCTTATAACACTCTGCCTGCACATGTCTAGGCTTACCACAATAAAAGCATCCACGTGCATCATTATACTGCCTTTGCCAATTTCCACGGCCTCTTTGACTCCCCCTGCCTCTGAATTGGCCTCTTCCACCTATGTGTTGTTGTTGTTGTTGTTGTGAATTCTGGGACTGTGATTGTTGCTGCTGCTGGCCATAATTCTAATTACCTGTTCCGCCACCTCCTTGACCGCGTCCACGGCCTTCTCTACCTCGTCCTCTTCCTGAACTTGTGTAGAAGGCTTGTTGCTCTGAACTATTTTTGTTTTGTGAAGACTGTTGGTCTTCACCCAAGCTCTTCTCTTCTATAATTTGCACCAAATCTATAAAATTGGGAATGTTTTCTCGAGTCTGAATAGGCATCTTGAATGCCTTGTATTGTGGCCTGAGACCACGTAGACAAACTTCCACCTTATCATCATCATCTACTGACACAACAATAGATGCAAGGGATTCCACAATACCCTTTATCTTCAATGCATAGTCATTCACAGACATGCTCATTTTCTCCACAGTATGAAGTTCATTCTTCAACTGTATCTTACGTGCCTTGGTATTTATTTCAAAGAGCTTTACCAAGGTGTCCCACGCCTCCTTGGGGGACTTGGCATCCTAAATGTGCCCAATCATGGTGTCGTGTATACTAATGGAGAGCCTATACATAACTTTCTTGGCTCCTTGGTTCCATTCTTTAAACTCTTTCACATCTGCAGAGCAGTCGGATTTATGTCTGGTATCTCTGGTGCCTCTTCATGCTGCTCTTCTATGTAGTCCCAACAACCCTTTCCCATCAGGACATTCATCAACCTGAACATCCAAGCATGGAAGTTATTCTTATCAAGCTTCTCAGCCACAATCTGGGTTATGCCATCATTTGACATCTTGCTAGACACGCGATTTTACCAAAAACACACTCTGGTTTGTCCTGCACAAACTGCTGTATTTTTTGCAGTGGTACTGTAATACACTCAAATGTCACAACCACCAGTGACCTCAATGTGCATACACACCCAATGTGCATACTGTAATACACTCAAATGTCACAACCACCAGTGACCTCAATGTGCATACACACCCAATGGCAACTGTTGACCTCTTTGCACCACACACAGTGTCTGCACAGCCAATCTGTCTTCCTGCAGTTCTTAAAACAGAGTTCTGCAGAGAATGAATGACTTACCTGCAGTGCTCGAAATCGCCTGCTTTCTAAAAAACGGAGGTCCAGACGTGCCCGAAACGCTTTTTTGGCCAAATTAATTTTGGTCCGATAGAACAGTATAGTTGCCCTATAGCTTTACTCCCGCGAAGAAAGCTCCTCAATCAAAGATCGTTTGCCGATGCCTCCCGTAGAGTTCCCGACAAGGGTGTAGTCACCAACACAAATAGGGAAGAGTAGTTAAAACTCTTACCCTCGTACCGCTTCCTATGGTTCTCTTGCTTGCAGCTCAGCCCTTAGCATGAACCAGGCTCTGATACCATGAAAAGATGCAGGAGGGAAGAGAGCTTGAGCTCGTGCAAGCACACACACTCACAAAACCCTAATAGAGAACACACAAGGTGAGAGGCTGAAAATCTTCTTGTTCTTCACTCAACACACCATATATACAAGATAAGAGTACACATATATGAAAAGGTACTCAACCAAATATATACAAGGGTTCTCTATAGTGTGAACCCAACAAAGTGAGCTGGTGCTATAACTATGCCAGTCTCTAGAGTGGCTGTTACACAGCCTGTCATCCCATTGGCCGCATATCACCCATGATCTCACCAACCATGCCAGTGGTGTAAGTGTGGGGCCTATCCCCTAGGCGGGTCATCAGTGTCCAAAACCACCGCCTCACTAGATGAGCTCGATATCTCAACAATTCCTTCGAGGAGGACTCCAATCATCATCTTCCTCTTACAATTTCTTCCTCTTTTTGGTACTTGTGACTTCTTGGCTTGCTTGCCTGGCAGGTGTTCTCTTTACACATTTTGCACGCTTTGGATGTGGGATTTCCTTTGATGTGTTTGTAACAATATAAACACATCGACATATGCAAGACAGATTGCTCTAAAAAAAATCACTAAAAAAGAGCATAATTGGAAAGGTGAAAAGACATAAAATAAGACTTACACAATCTCTCGTTGGCCACACAATGACGTATCCTTTGGTTTGATTTAACTTGTTGATATCACCATCATTGAGGGGAAAAAGAAGAGAAACTTCTCCCTCCTCAACATCTTCTATCGACACTCCATCATGAACAAGCGACAAAGCAATTCCATGAACAATCCCCACAGTGGGGTCTACATGCAAGACGGTCCCAATAGCTACCTTAGTATCACTAAACATCAAGGATACATGTGTCCCTCTTTGGAATTGGGGAGACGCCATGAGGATGAACAGGTAATACGAGAAGAAGGAGATTGAACAAGGAAGAAAGAGTCCTAAAAGATATAAGAAATCAAAAGATAGAGAATAGAGAAAAAAAATAAATATAAATAGAGAAGATATAAATAGAGGAAAATATATTAAATAAAAAAAATTAGATTTTAAAATTAGGGTTTTGAAAGAAAAGAAACAAATAACAAAGAAGAAGAGAGGAGAGGGAATAAACAATAAAGAAAAGAGAAAGGAGATGAAACGAAATAGAGAGAGAGAGAGGAAACAAGAGAGTGAGTGAAGAAAAGGTTTGTGTGAAAGAGAGAGAAGGTGAGTTCCATGAGAGAGAGAAAGAGAGTCTTTTAGAGAGGGTCTTTGAGAGATTGGGTCTTTGAGAGAGAGGGGGAGAAGGCTGTCCTTTTTTGAGAGAGAGGGAGAAAAGGTTGTTGCATTTAAAGAGAGAGGAAGAAAAGGTCTTTGAGAGAGAGGAGGAGAAGGCTGTCCTTTTTTTAGAGAGAGAGAGAAAAGGTTGTTGCATTTAAAGAGAGAGGGAGAAAAGGTCTTTGAGAGAGAGGAGGAGAAGGCTGTCCTTTTTTTAGAGAGAGGGAGAAAAGTTGTTGCATTTAAAGAGAAAGGGAGAAAAGGTTGTTGCATTTAAAGAGAGAGGGAGAAAAGGTTGTTGCATTTAAAGAGAAAGGGGGAGACGTTTTTCTTTTAGGGTTTAGGACTGCAGCGTGAGTCATGTTTGCAAGAGGGGGAGAGGAGTGGGCTGCGGTGTTCACACTCCAAAGGACTGCATCATGAGTCGTGCTCGCGATGTCGTGCCATGGCACATCTATGGTGTGAAACCATGCATGTGAGGCCATCAAATGTAAATCCAGATACATGGGGTTAAGTGCCATGATGAGTCATTATATGATGCCTGAGTACATATGTTCATATTGTAAATGAGGTTTAATGAGCCAAGTCTCGAAGCCTCTGACAGTGTGGTGTGAATCGTGGAGTTTTTATGCTTATGGAGAATTTTGGAGATAGCAGAAACCCTGTGCCTTGATAGGACTGGATTATGCTTGTGGGTTTGACTGCTTTTACTGATTCCATGAGATGGTGAAATGCTCATAAGCCGTGTCTATCATGGTTGAGTTAATATTAACACTGAGACAGAAAACTTTTATGGTATATAATGGTTGTGGTCATGATCATATGCTTTTGATGGCAAGGTCATATGTGTAATAAGGATGCCAAATGAAGTTTCTTTTGATGTGGCGTGGATAACACCCTTAGCAAAGTTGTGGTGTGAAGGAGTTTGATTTTTTTATGGTTATCACTCCAAAATAGATGCATAAAATGGTAGGCGCAGCGTGGAATTTCAAAATGGAAAAAACGTGTTTTCAGCTGCAAAAGGTGGTGAGGCGCCGATTCCGTTGCGGGAAAAGAAGAAAAAACCAGAGAAGTGGAGGGGTGTGCATATCTGAGGGAAGTCTGCAGAAAAAAAAAAAGAGAGCAGAGACGCCTTCGACCAGAGTTTTCAGTTGCAAGCTGGCGGCGACTATTCATGTCATGCAGGAGCTTGAATTGATGAGCTAATTGAATGCTATCTAGTGAAGGGATTTTCAAATATATATATATGTTTCCAGCCTTTCACGGCCTGCAGCAGCAAAGCGCCGTATGGAGTTAAAAAAAATCATGTGAAATTCGCCTTCCTACCTTCAGATAAGTGTTGATTTACTTTTATTTAATTTCACCACTCTACCTACTCACGATTTGAAAAATCGTAAGGTCCATAAAACCTTAAAGGTTTTGTAAATCAAGACTGACATGGTGTGAGGAGTTGTGATATTAATGCATCAAAATATGTGGAATCAAAATATCAGAAAATGCAGCAAGGATTTTGGTAAATTTGATTTGTTTCTACCCTAGTGGATCTAAAATGCAAGCCATGGAATTTCTTAAAAATCATGTGAGCATGTTATAGTTATGCCATATATCGCCTTGTGTTTGTGAGTTGTTGGAATTTATAGGCAGGTTTTCAGGTGATAAAGAACATCATGAGATGATGGGTTTGGTGACACTGGATGTATGGAATGAAAATGGTTACATGTATGTTGGAAATATTTGAAACTTATGTTATGCCTACATGTGATTGGCTTGAAGGATTTGGAAAAAGGAGCCAGTGAATCTATGCTTGGAAAGGGACAAGCACTTGATACACAATTTTGTGCAATCATCAAGATGAATTCAAGGATGTATTGAGGTGAATTGACACATGTATATGTCATTAAAAAATGGATATGTCCTATGCTCCTTGGAGAATTTTGTGTGAGAGTTTCCTTGTCAAATTTGGTACCTACTCTCACAGCTAGAAGTCTCGTACTTTCCCAGCAACACCGTCCACGTCACGACAGCTTTTTGGTGAACCCGACGTGAAACTGCTGGGGGAGAGTGTGGTGAAATATACAGGGAAGCTATGGCTGAGAATTCTGAGGGTCAGGGGGTTCATTTTGACCCCGGAGTTATGTAGATGTTTCAGATGTTTACCATGTACATGCAACAGCAGCAAGCTGCCGAGAGGGGACAAATTTCCACGACCAAAGCATTACAATCAATTGTGAAAAAGGTGGAAGGATATTACAAAGTACCTACGCAATTACATAAAGGAAATGGAGCTAAACAGGGTGACTGAGGAGGATATGGTTCGAAGTTTTGAGCTAGTATGTGTTCCTGAAATAAGAGAGCGTATAAGAGGATTGCAGACAGCACATGGTGGCAGAAATTGGGAGGAGTTCAAGCTTGCTTTAAAGGACGAATATTTCATGGAGGATTCTGAGCGAGTGACCAAACGAACTTTCTTGGAATGGGTCACAAAACCTAAAATGGGAATTTTTGCCCACAGAATTGCTAAGAGAGTTTGAGAAGCGCTATGCCCAGCTGTCAAGGATAGAGCGCACAACTCTGGACAGAGAAAAAACAAAGCTCTTCTTACAAGCAGCTGGGAAAGATCTCCAAGAGAAATTGGAAATCCTCCTTGAGGATAAGGATACAGAGCAGGGACTAAAGAGTGATTGGAATGATGTTGAGGATGCGGTCACCATGTTAGCAAAGCGGCAGCGAAGAAGGGATAAAATGGTGATGAGCTCCGCAACCCCTATAACTGCTGTTATCCCTGAGAATCTACCAAAACCAGCTGCTACAATCCCAAAGGTAGAAGGGCCGATGGATGAGCTTATTAAGGGTATGCATGACCTAAAATTGAAGATGTCCAGGATTGAAGAAAAGGGGCTACCATTAGGGCAGGCTTCTATGCAAAGGCCTCAAAGTAAAGAAGGGTTTACATACAGATGCATATGGTGTGATGACCCAGAACATGCAAAGAAAGATTGTGCTAGCTATAAAGAAGCTCTTAAAAATCAACTTGTGTTTTTCAAAGATGGGAAAATCCATCTTACAGAGACTGGTCTTCCATTGAGTACAAACTTGAACACTATAGGATTTTGGAGAGAATTTTTTTCAATCAGCAATCATTCAAGGTAAATGAAAGAAAGGAAAAAATAGAAGTACGTTGTCATGTCATGGCACGTCTATGGTGTGAAACCATGCATATGAGGCCATTAAATGCAAATCCAGATGTATGGGATTAAGTGCCATGACTTGAGTCATTATATGATGCCTAAGTACATATGTTCATATTGTAAATGAGGTTCAATAAGACGAGCTGAGACTGAGTCAGGTCTCAAAGCCTGTGTACATAATGGGTGTAGTAGGTGTTTTAACACTTGGATAGTGTGATGTTTTTAGTGTAGGAAAAGGGTAGTCTTTTGCTGTGCAGATGCATGCTTGAAGGCCAGGCAAACAGTGGAGAAATGTGTGAGTTTTTGTGAAGTGCACAGGCTGATAAGGAGCCATTTTGGAGGGCAGATAGCAGGAGCTGGGAGTGCCTGATGGGTATGTGATGAGTTGAAGAGTTGTGGTCAGACATGCTATGAACAACTTCCTAGAAGGAAATTTTTGCAGAGGAGCTACAGTTTGAGACCTTTTTAGCACCCAAGGTGGGTACTTTTCATTCGGAATAGCTACAGATGATAGATGGCTAGTTTGAAGCGGCTTTTGTATGCACATGATGAGCATACTGTGGTGAGATCTAGGTGTCTGGACATAGGTGGTCATATGGAATTCAAGGCCATGAAGCTGGATTGATGATCGGGGTGCGTGAGCGGTGAGATATGGACACACCAACTGGGGCACCTTTCATGATGTGCAGGGAAGAGCTAGATTTTTTTGTAACTGTTGAGTACGTGGATGGCTTTTTGAAGATAGGAGCGGTGGGTGCTGCTAGGGGTCTTGCATTCTTTCATGAAGCAGAAAGACCAGTCATCTACAGGGACTTCAAAGCATCAAACATCTTGTTGGATTAGCAATACAACGCGAAGCTGTCAGACTTTGGGCTTGCAAAGGATGGACCTACAGGAGATAACACACATGTTTCGACTCGAGTGATGGGCACGTATGGTTATGCTGCCCCGGAATACGTAGCAACATGGCATTTGACGGCTAGAAGTGATGTTTAAAGTTTTGGTGTTGTACTCCTTGAGATCCTTACTGGGCGTCGAGCTGTGGACAAAAACAGGCTGTGGACAAAAACAAACCTGGTGGGGAGCAAAAATTGGTAGAGTGGGCCAAACCCTACCTGAATGACAAGCGCAAGACTGCAGCAACTGCTCTAATCACATCATCCTCAAAGAAACAGTAGGCTGGTTCTCGTCTTGCATCAACAAATCGGGCTTCACGTAGAACGAAGGTGACGCAAGGTGGTGGCTTGCGTGGATTTTTTTTAAAAAAGGAAATTTTCGATTAATAAGCTAAAAAAAAGGAGGCGCAGTGTATTCGAAACTGGGAAAATTCAATATTTTAGCTGCAAAAGGTGAGGAGCCCGATTCTCTTGCGGGAAAGGGAAAATAACCAGGAAAACGGCGCATACAAAAGGGAGATATATGCAGAAACGGGGGAGAGGGATGAACCAGGGCAGAATTGGACCAGAGATTCACAATTTGTGAGAAAGCTTTCTGTTTAGGTCGTCCTAGAGTTTGAATTAAAGAAGAAATGAAGTGCTATCCAATGATATAATCTTCAAAAATCTCACAATATACAAGGGAAGTGATGTCAAAAACATGGCGAATGATGATTTTGGCACATGCTGCAGTGAAGCAAAATATGGGAAAAGCAAAAATTCAAGAATTCGTTTCTTTTTTTTAACTCAGAGATAAGTATTTTTGTTGTTTTTGTTACTTACGATTTTCTAAAATCGTATAGCTTTTGGATAAATACACTACCCCTTTAAGGCTTTTGGATAAGGCTTTATGTATATTTCATCAAAAATGGAGATGTCATATGCTCCTTGAAGAGTTATATGTTTTGTTTCTTTGCTGGGATTAGAAGCTACTCTCACAGCCAGAAGTCTTGCACTTTCCCAGCGATACCGCCCACGTCACGACAACGTAGTCTCACCTTGGGTCGTAAACATGACAAGCCATTGTTGACCAACCAAAAAATCGATGAGTGTGATCAAACAAAACCCAGGACTTTGCCAAGTCACCTCCACTATCACACCGCATGTGATTCACCAAGTCCACGCTTGATGCTGGTCCTCGCGCAAAGACATCTTAAAGACAACATTTATCATCAGGGCCACCTTGTCCTAGGAAACGGCTACCTTGTATAAATGAATAGCGAGATCTTCTCTGTATAAGAAGGATGCTGTCAAAGCCCTCTCCCGTCGGCATCAATTTTCTTTTCTCCTAGGATACAATGCGTCAAAATCTAAAAATAATAATTTCACAACAATAAAGAGAGGACCGAATGTAGAAAAATACATCCAAATATAATTAAGTTACAGAATGAATACTCACCTCTGGTTTTCCACAAGAGAACTCAACTCCTCCAGAAAATTGCAGAGCTCATGATCCCCAATACTTGTAGGTAGCTCATCATTTTGATTCATCATGGAGGAAAACAGCATATTCTTCACAATATCCATCTGTATTTTTCGAGGACCTGCACTTCTCTGGGCTTCCAACACTTGAGAAACAAACATTTTCATTGAAGTTCTTGGCTGAATTGGATGTTCATGCAGAGCCCAGTGTGTGGAGCATCATTCTTGTAATAGTTGTGTCACGAGGCATTACGTAATACACAACACATCTACACACTTGCACACAGTGTGTAGTTTTGTGACAAAAGTGATAAACTATTTTAGTTTTCTCATCCTCTATCAAAAGTCCAACTGCAATCTTTTTTGTTAGATGTCCATAAAAGAAGGTGTTGTTATACCTTTTATTGTTCAAGTAAAAAGGAAAGCTGAGCCTATGGCAAAATAGCTAATATGCACGGTACAACTTACAGACATGTTTGATGTTACTGGACACATTGTCGTGATGTGGAAGGTATCACTGGGAAAGTGCAAGACTTCTGGCTGTGAGAGTAGCTTCCAAATCCCACCAAGGAAAGAGAACATATAACTCTTCAAGGGGCATAAGATATCTCCATTTTTGATGACATGAACATGTGTCAATTCACTTCAAACATTCCCAATTACAGCTTGATGATTGCACACAAGTCACGATCCACGAGCTTGATTAACTCAAATCACAGATCACCTGTCCCTTTATCCAAGTACCTCATACATAACACATGTAGGCATAGCACAATCTTCAAAAGATTCCCATATACATGTGACCATTCACATCACATATATCAAATGATACCAATTCCATCATTTCAAGATGTCTCTTTATCTCCTGAAAACCTGCTTTCAGATTCCAACAACTCACAAGCAAAAGATGACATATGGAATATCTATAACATACTCATGTGATTTTAGAAAACTCCATGTCTAGCATTCCAAAATCCAACCGAGTAGAAAATAAAACCCAAATCCCAGGAATCTCATTGTATCTTGATGCTTTCTTATTCCAAGATTCTCCAAAACCATTAAAAGCTTTTTCCCAAAAAAAACTTCTCATTCTCCAAAACCTTAAAGGTTTCCTAGACTACATGATTTTTCAAATCGTAAGTAACAACAAGCAAAAATAAAATTTGCTTATCTGAGAGTAATTTTTTTTTTCTTTTGATTTTGCTATTTCCCATATGGCTGCTTCACTGCCGTTTGCGCCAAGATCAAAAAAACATCATATAATGTGTGATTTTTTTGTAGATCATCTCCTTTGATAGCTCTTCATTCACTCTTTAATTCTAAACCCAAGAAGCTCCATACAGTAGCCGCCATCTTGATTTTAAAATCTCTAGTTACATGCCGCTCTGGTTCTGATTTTTTTGCACACCTCCCTCCCAGTATGCGCCGTTTCTGGTTTTCCCTCATTTTCATTTCTTTCCCTGCAAGAAAATCGGGCCCCTTCGCCTTTTGCAGCACGAATTTCGAATTTTCCCAAGATTAAAATACACTTGCGCCCCCTTTTTTTTAGCATAAAACTTGGATATTTCCCTTCGTGTTATTGCCACGCAGCCGCCACCTTGTGTCTTGACATTCAGCGCGCGAGTATAATTTGCCCTTGCTTGGCTATCCCGCTTCATTGAGGTTAGGTACCTAAGCCTCTATACTCCTTAGTACAAATGATCTCTTTGAGAGAGATGCAGCTGCTACCTGCAGAAGCTGCTACCTATGGGTATCCACGTTGTAGCTAGTGGTCCACAAGTGATTGCATTATCCAATAAGGAAGATGATATTCATAAAAGATATGGCCAGTTTCTCTTTGAACAGAAGGAGTATGCCAAGTCCATGATGACCACCTATGTCCAGACACCCGGGTCTCACCACAGCACGCTCATCATATGCACACAAAAGCCGCTTCAAACTAGCCATCTATCATCTATAGCTACTCCGGATGAAAAGTACCCAGCTTGGGTGCTAAAAAGATCTCAAACTGTAGCTCCTCTGCAAAAATTTCCTTCTAGGAAGTTGTTCATAGCATGTCTAACCACAGCTCTTCAGTTCATCACATACCCATTAGGCACTCCCAACTCCTGCTATCTGCCCTCCAAAATGGCTCCTTATCAGCCTGTGCACTTCACAAAAACTCACACATTTCTCCACTGTTTGCCTGACCTTCAAGCATGCATCTGCACAGCAAAAAACAGCCCTTTTCCTCCACTAAAAACATCACATTATCCAAGTGTTAAAACACCTACTACACCCGTTATGTACACAGGCTTTGAGACCTAACTCAGTCTCAGCTTGTCTTCTTGAACCTCATTTACAATATGAACATATGTACTTAGGCATCATATAATGACTCAAGTCATGGCACTTAATCCCATGCATCTGGATTTGCATTTAATGGCCTCATATGCATGGTTTCACACCATAGACGTGCCATGGCACGACATCCACCCCCTCTAAACCTACACATCCTCTGGTATGTGCCAAATCATCATCAAGATCCACATATAACTGGATGTCGTCTTCATCTTCTACATTACCAGGAAGATCATCCTCTTCCTCTTCAACCATATCCATACTATCACTGTCAAGCCTCTCATTTTGAGTCTCCTGTGAATCAAAAGGATCACTGTCATGCCTTCTTTTAAACATCTTGATCCTTTTGCCTGCTACAAGATTCTTTATCTCTGTTCCGTCAAGCTCACACAGGGTATACGTGGCATTTCCATGCACATGCTTGACAATGTAAGGGCCAAACCATCTTTTTGCAAACTTTCTTTGAACAGTGAACTGGTTGTCAAGGCTACTATCATACATTAGGACCCAATCACCTTCTTCAATAGGTTTTGGCCGGAGTCTGTGTCTTCTATCAAATCTTTCTTTATTTTTCAACCTTGCACTTTCAAACGAGCTTTAGCAAGCTCTACATCTTCAGGCCTCCTCTCCAGCTGCCTTATTCGCAATGCAAGGAGGTCTTCCTTGTTCAATCCTTCCACCCAGGGTAATACATTCCAAGTTGGAACTACTTCTTCAACTGGCATTACTGGCTTCTGACCATACATTAATTCTGCAGGCATGTATCCTGTCCTTGAGCTATGAGTTGTACGGTCAGCCCACAAAGCATATGGTATCAGCTTTGGCCACTCTCGCATTCTTTCTCTGCATGCCTTAGCCAAAGCTTTAATGATTGGAGGATGTCCTCGCTCACTTTTACCATTGCCCTCAGGGTTGTAAGCACATGTTAGGGACAGTTTGATGCCAATTCTAGAGAAGAATTCCCTTGCTTCTTCAACATCTAGCTCACCCCTATCAGCTGTTATTTTCCCAACACAACCATACCGGCAAATCACATCTTCCAAGAGAAATTTGCATACTGTTTCCGTACTCTTTGTTCTAAGAGCACGCCCTTCTACCCGATTTGTCAAATCTTCTCTTGCAAGTGCTATGTACCGCATCTACCAAATTCCCAAGGGCATTGTAACTAGATCCACTACCCATTTGTAGTGCATGGCAGGTGGGTAAGTTGGTTGCAAGCCATCATGATGTCACACATTTGAGTACATTTGACATACCATGCATGTTTCCACATATTGGGAAATATCCTTGTACATTCCTTTCCACCAATATCTTTCCTTTATTTTGGTAAAGGTGGCCCACACACTTCGATGTCCAGCCCAGAGACTCTCATGGAATTCTTTCACGAGCTTCCCTTGAGTCTCTTTATCACATATGACTCTCTGTGGCATAACATTCCTCTGCTTAGGATGCTTCCACAGGTACCCATCCTTTAGAACATACCCATATGCTTTTCTGCAGATCCTCTTAAATTCCGAGTCAGACTAATTTTCCTGTCTTGTCAGAGTACTCAAGTATTGACCAATAAGCAACCAATCTCCTTCATACATTTTCTTAGTAAAAGACTCAAGTGCATTTGATAGGCAAGTATGGTCCCCTTTTGCATATGCAGTAGTGTAGAACTTTGTACCTACATCATCAATGTCACTAATCATCTCTTCTTCATCTTCATACCTGGCTCTTGATAGCATATCTGCAAAACTGGGTTATCTTTTCCTGCAATATGCTCAAACTTAGGATTTAGTGACTTGATATAGGCAATCCACCTAAGCATAGCAATATCTGGAGTGGTGCAACTTGTAATCATCCCAAGGAGTGGCAAGCAATCAGTTTCCACAAGTACAGATGCCCCAATAAGATATTCTTTTTCACATTTTAGAGCAGTGACTATTCCCCATAACTCTCTCTTGATCTGCAGATATTTTTGTTGACGAATGCTTAATACCTTTGCTCCAAATCTGATTACATACCTGTGATCATCCTCATCATCTTGCCCCACTGCCCATAATATCCCAGTAGGACTAGTATCAACTATAACAATCACAGGCCTGCCACACTCATAATCTGCTTTCCTTAGAGTAGGTGATGATTGGAGCAAATATCTCTGTTTCTGCATAGCTTTAATATGTGCTGCACTCCACAAAAATTTTTGATTTTTTCTCAAAAGTTGATAAAGAGGATCTGCTACATGTGCATAATGTGGGATCCATATAACATAAAAGACACATGCACCAAGAAATATCCTCAGCTCTATAACATTAATGCATATCTCTTTCATTCTTTGTATTGCATCTATCTTGGCTGGACAAGGTCGACGTCCATTAGTACTACAAAGATGCCCCACGATTAGCACTTCACCAACCCCAAACACTGATTTCAATCCAGACAAAGTAAGATTCACCTCTTCAAGCCTGGATAGAATCATATCACAATCTTTTATATGATTTGTCACAAACTTGCGGCACCCCTTCGAATCCAAATCCCCATCTTTATCTTTCTCATCACAGCCTTTTATTGGCACATCATCCAAAAAAGGCATAGTTATTTGTGGTATGAAGTCTCGCAAGACTTTATTCATTCCATTCATCATATGCACCACTGAGTTGGTGGCTCCCTGTAAGGTACACATCCTTACCAATCCCAAAGGGGTTTTCATTGTGGTCAAGTCCCTGCTTTGTATATCCAGCTGGAACTGATCATATCCCGAATACAGATCACCCATAGAGTATATAGCTTTCCCTGCAAATGCTTCTGCAAACTTGTCCACAATCGGACCTGCTCCCACATTTCTGATTGTGACCTTGTTTACAGGTTGCATGTCTTGAATGAAGCGCAATGTTCCATTCCTCTTTGGCATGGTAAACCATCTGTTGGAGTATGGAGCGCATGATGGCTCCAAAATTTCCATCCTGATCTTTTCTTTTAGTAATTCCATCAGCTTTGGCAAGAGAGCCTTTGGTACTGGAATCGGCCGCAGGTTCCAAGGCACATGTGGAACCGTGAAGATCACCATTGGTGCTATTATGCTTGGATCAACATAGCCTATCTCATGCGGCTGAAAAGCAAAGGCCTTCCCATGTTTTACAAGCATCTCCTCAAAGCATTCCATTTCAACTGGCAACAGAAAATCCTTTTCACCAATCTTCAACTCTTTTAGGGTTTCCTGTGTAAAATTATGCCCAATTTTCTTCAGATCTCTAAGATTCGGTTACATAGAGGCTTCATCTATTTTCTCCTTGCTTCCTGGTGGCAAGGGCAAGGCAACTGGTTTCACCTTCTTTGCAACCGTTTTATACTTTGTATCAACATGAGCATCCATCTCACAATTCATGTTTTTACATTCCATCCCCTCAAATTCCCAGATTATATCATACATCCCCACAGATGACACCTCTATCATCTCATTTCCACCCTGTAAGTATGCTCTTTCCATAGTAAAAAGCACATCCATAGTATCCACAAATGACATCTCATCAAGCACTCCTAAAATAAACTCATTCTTCTCCAAAAGACCACACTGCTCAAGACTTTTTTGTTTATTTTGTACATGTCGATGCATGCCACGCTTCAAATCCTTGCTTTTTACAAAGACCAGTGACCCATAGCTAGAAAATCCCTGAAAAATTTGCTGAAAAGTTATTTACATTGATTGAGTCCTGCGAGAACTCATTTTCCCTTGTACCATTGGAATCCCGCTTTACAATGGCACCTGGCCAAAATCCCTCATCTCCCTGTAGTTCATGAATTCTCTATTTATCTTTGGGAGTGACTGTGCTCGAAGAGACTCACGGTTCCTTTCATGGTTAATGCAAACTGTCAAGAACTGAACAGCTTTCTTGCCATCTTTACTCCTTATTCTTGCATATGCCGAGCCATCATCCAAAACTTTTTTTTCCATCCTCACAGCTGTAATGTAGGGTTGCCCAAGGATGAGGGGATACGATGACATCTCCTGAACAAAGAAGTTCTGATCATCTTTCACATCCCCTATAGTTACCCTTACATTTGGACATGCTACATAGAGCTCTCCAGATGAGTTATTAGCTGCTTTAATCATCCACCCATACATCCATTGGCCACTTATATTTGTTGTAGAGATTTTTAGCCATAAGATTTATTTCAGACCCATGGTCGATTAGAGCGACATACGGCTCTTCCAAGTCACCTATCTTGACGAGGGTTTCAGTGGTGGCCCTTGCCCAATGGCTCTTGGAGTAATGACTCTTTGTAAGAACTTCTTTTTCATCATCCTCTTCCACAAAGCTCACTTGTCGTGCCCCTTCCGCAGAGTGATTACATTCCACCACATTCTCTTTCTCTTCCTTTTGCTGTACCTGTACTCCATGAGTCTTAGAAGTGCTTGCTTCCCCTTGTGATGGAATAGACTCAATTATGGACTGCCTTTTCCTTCCGCAGAGTGATTACATTCCACCACATTCTCTTTCTCTTCCTTTTGCTGTACCTGTACTCCATGAGTCTTAGAAGTTCTTGCTTCCCCTTGTGATGGAATAGACTCAATTATGGACTGCCTTTTCCTTCGTATAATATCAATTATCTCATCATGGAATTCTTTCTTTGCAATCCCCAAGACTTCCCCTAGTGTAAATTCCACCCTACTGTTTAGAATCCTCTCTTCAAGCACCTTTTTGAGATCTGTTGCGGCTTCAATATCAGATTGAAGCTTGTAGAGTGGACTTTTCCCTTTACCCTTCTCCTTCTCATGCTTCATTTTTGCTGGCACTTCTTCCATTGATACTTCCTGTGGAGGTCTGCTATACGGTGGAGGCATATGTGATGGCCCAGGATCCTTCTTTTCACTACCACGGGTAACCCTTTTTGATGGCCCTCCTTCCTCATTTTCCCTCTTACGCTTTTCCTCTACCTGTGCCTCATTATTCTGGCATTTTGCAATGTAGGCATGAACAGATAAAGAATCCACAGGCTCTTCACAGCCAGTCTCAAGACGTATACAGTCACCTGCCTCATGCAAAGCCTGTTTAGACACCTTCTTTGACGCAATTAGATCCATTGTTGATGGCCAAAAATCTTCATTCTCATAATCTTCATCATTCTCAGATTCCTGCTTTGATTGACCAACCTTTAACCCATAGGTTGTTGCCTCAACCATAGAGATGGCATGTCCAGCAACCATGTCTTCAACCAGCTTTTTCATCCCTCCTTTTCCAAAGTTTGTGCTTAATGGAAGACCAGTCTCTATAAGGTGGATCTTCCCATCTTTGAAAAACACAAGTTGATTTCTGAGGGCTTCTTTATAGCTAACACAGTCTTTCTTTGCATGTTTTGGGTCATCACACCATATACATCTGAATGTAAACCCTTCTTTGCTTTGAGGCCTTTGCATAGAAGCCTGCCCTAATGGTAGCCCTTTTTCCTCAATCCTGGACATCTTCAGTTTTAGGTCTCGCATGCCCTTAATAAGCTCATCCATCGGCCCTTCTACCTTTGGGATTGCAGCAGCTGGTTTTGGTAGATTCTCAGGGGTAACAATAGTTATAGGAGTTGCCGAGCTCATCACCATTTTATCCCTCCTTCGCTGCCGCTTTGCTAGCATGGTGACCACATCCTCGACATCATTCCAATCATTCTTTAGCCCCTGCTCTGTATCCTTATCCTCAAGGAGAATTTCTAGTTTTTCTTGGAGATCTTTCCCAGCTGCTTGTAAGAAGAGCTCTATTTTTTCCCTGTCCAAGGTTGTGCGCTCAATCCTTGACAGCTGGGCATAGCGCTTCTCAAACTCTCTTAGCAACTCTGTGGCAGAAATTCCCATTTTGGGTTTTGTGACCCATTCCAAGAAAGTTCGTTTGGTCACCCGCTCGGAATCCTCCATGAAATATTCATCCTTTAAAGCAAGCTTGAACTCCTCCCAATTTCTGCCACCATGTGCTGTCTGTAATCCTCTTATGCGCTCTCTTATTTCAGGAATACATACCAGCTCAAAGCTTTGAACCATATCCTCCTCAGTCACCCTGTTTAGCTCCATTTCCTTTGTGTAATTGCGCAGGTACTTTGTGATGTCCTTACCATCAAATTGATCCACCTTTTTCACAATTGACTGCAGTGCTTTGGTCATGGAAATTTGTCCCCTCTCAGCAGCTTGCTGCTGTTGCATATACATAGTAAACATCTGAAACATTTGCATAACTCCGGGGTCAAAATGAACCCCCTGCTGACCCTCAGGATTCTCAGCCATAGCTTCCCTGTGTATTTCACCACACTCTCACCCCAGCAGTTTCACGTCGGGTTCACCAAAGCTGTCGTAACGTGGGAGGTATCGCTGGGAAAGTGCGAGACTTCTGGCTGTGAGAGTAGCTTCCAAATCCCACCAAGGAAACAGAACATATAACTCTTCAAGGGGCATAAGATATCTCCATTTTTGATGACATGAACATGTGTCAATTCACTTCAAACATTCCCAATTACAGCTTGATGATTGCACACAAGTCACGATCCACGAGCTTGATTAGCTCAAATCACAGATCACCTGTCCCTTTATCCAAGTACCTCATACATAACACATGTAGGCATAGCACAATCTTCAAAAGATTCCCATATACATGTGACCATTCACATCACATATATCAAATGATACCAATTCCATCATTTCAAGATGTCTCTTTATCTCCTGAAAACCTGCTTTCAGATTCCAACAACTCACAAGCAAAAGATGACATATGGAATATCTATAACATACTCATGTGATTTTAGAAAACTCCATGTCTAGCATTCCAAAATCCAACCGAGTAGAAAATAAAACCCAAATCCCAAGAATCTCATTGTATTTTGATGCTTTCTTATTCCAAGATTCTCCAAAACCATTAAAAGCTTTTTCCCAAAAAAAAACTTCTCTTTCTCCAAAACCTTAAAGGTTTCCTAGACTACACGATTTTTCAAATCGTAAGTAACAACAAGCAAAAATAAAATTCGCTTATTTGAGAGTTAAAAAAAAATTTCTTTTGATTTCGCTATTTCCCATACGGCTGCTTCTCTGCCGTTTGCGCCAAGATCAAAAAAACATCATATAATGTGTGATTTTTTTTGTAGATCATCTCCTTTGATAGCTCTTCATTCACTCTTTAATTCTAAACCCAAGAAACTCCATACAGTAGCCACCATCTTGATTTTAAAATCTCTGGTTACATGCCGCTCTGGTTCTGATTTTTTTGCACACCTCCCTCCCAGTATGTGCCATTTCTGGTTTTTCCCTCATTTTCATTTCTTTCCCCGTAAGAAAATCGGGCCCCTTTGCCTTTTGCAGCACGAATTTCAAATTTTCCCAAGATTAAAATACACTTGCGCCCCCTTTTTTTTAGCATAAAACTTGGATATTTCCCTTCGTGTTATTGCCACGCAGCCGCCACCTTGTGTCTTGACATTCAGCGCGAGTATAATTTGCCCTTGCTTGGCTATCCCGCTTCATTGAGGTTAGGTACCTAAGCCTCTATACTCCTTAGTACAAATGATCTCTTTGAGAGAGATGCAGCTGCTACCTATGGGTATCCACGTTGTAGCTAGTGGTCCACAAGTGATTGCATTATCCAATAAGGAAGATGATATTCATAAAAGATATGGCCAGTTTCTCTTTGAACAGAAGGAGTATGCCAAGTCCATGATGACCACCTATGTCCAGACACCTGGGTCTCACCACAGCACGCTCATCATATGCACACAAAAGCCGCTTCAAACTAGCCATCTATCATCTGTAGCTACTCCGGATGAAAAGTACCCACCTTGGGTGCTAAAAAGATCTCAAACTGTAGCTCCTCTGCAAAAATTTCCTTCTAGGAAGTTGTTCATAGTATGTCTGACCATAGCTCTTCAGTTCATCACATACCCATCAGGCACTCCCAGCTCCTGCTATCTGCCCTCCAAAATGGCTCCTTATCAGCCTGTGCACTTCACAAAAAGTCACACATTTCTCCACTGTTTGCCTGACCTTCAAGCATGCATCTGCACAGCAAAAAACAGCCCTTTTCCTCCACTAAAAACATCACATTATCCAAGTGTTAAAACACCTACTACACCCGTTATGTACACAGGCTTTGAGACCTAACTCAGTCTCAGCTCGTCTTATTGAACCTCATTTACAATATGAACATATGTACTTAGGCATCATATAATGACTCAAGTCATGGAACTTAATCCCATGCATCTGGATTTGCATTTAATGGCCTCATATGCATGGTTTCACACCATAGACGTGCCATGGCACGACAACATGTCCATAGGTGACCATCATATTTTTGCTCCATTACATCCATATTTCCTATTTTGCCATATGTTGGTGGAAACTCTAGGATGGAATCACGATCATAATGTCTTGGCACCTCCTGGACTTGGATGACTCGAGTAACTTCTCCCAGCAATGAACGTAGAAGAGAAGGTTGCTCCTTCTTACGAAGAACTTAAAGTATACTCGCTGAAGCAATACATTCATCTTCAGAGATATTGTGCTTAGAACCTTTTGGATTGCTTGTGCCTTCACCTGGTTGCAAAACAGTTTGTTGTTGAGCCATTCAAGTCACTCTCAGAGGAGGAGCTCGAGATATTAACATGGGTGTTTTGTGTCCCTAATTCTTTCTCCACTGAGGTCTCCAAATGTTGGACATCTTGGGCAATGTCATTAGCACTAGAATCATGACTATCAGCAGCACATAGAGAGGACTACATTATTTTAGCATATATGTTTTACTTCGAGTAATATCTACAAGGTAATTTTTATTGCCCTCCATATCATGAGTAATGATTGCCCTCCATATCATGAGTAATGATTTCCTGTAGGCTTCCATTGGTCCTAGTAGCTTTCACTCGAGAAAGGGCATGTGATGAAGGCAGAAACCCTTGTAGATATCCATGACTCACAAGTGTGGTCTAGTGGAGAAGTATTAAAGTTTGAGATTTTTTGCTGCAGCCATCAAGCTCCCACTCAAAGGTCATAGTGTGCTCCATAGGGAAGGCAATACGAAGATGCAGAAAGGACAGGAGAGATGAAAATGTGAAATGAAAATTAAAAAACAAAGGAACAGGTGGAGTTTATAAAAGAAAAATAGAAGATCAGGTATCTAGGCCGAATCAATCATTATCAGGTAAGGCAGCTGAAATGATAAAACAAGGTGGAGCAATCACAATTTAGAATGGTCATGATAAATTTTTTTATAAAAAATATACAAATATTATTTACGGGGGACCATGATGCAAACATCTTTGATGTAAAGATCTTGCTAAGATAGAAATTTGAGAAAGGATCTAGGGGAGCTCAGATATTTCTTGGGCATTGAGGTGATTAGGTCACCACATGGTATTGGATTACTGCAGAGCCAGTATGGCTTGCACATATTGTCCAAGTATGGTATGACAGGCTGTAAGCCTATCTCAGTGTCATTGGATCAGAATGGCAAGTTGAGTGCAGATTCAGGAGAGATTTTGGAGGACCCTACTATGTATAGGCGCATAATAAGGAGCTTGATCTATATGACGATCACCAGACCAGATTTGAGCTATGCTGTTGGGTTGGTGAGTCAGTTTATGCAGGTTCCACGAAAACCGCATTTGGATGCATTGAGACGCATACTAAGGTATGTGAGGTCTACTTTGCATTGTGGACTATTCTATGAGACTGGGACAGAGATATGTGTACATGGGTACACAGATGCTGATTGGGCTGGTAGTATCTCAGATAGGAGATCTACTAGTGGATTCATGTTTTCTTTGGGGAGTGCTGCTGTGACTTGGAGCAGCAAGAAGTAGCCTACGGTTTCTCTATCTAGTACAGAGGCCGAGTACAGAGGAGCTGCTATAGCAGCATGTGAGGTAGCTTGGTTGAGAAAGCTACTTGCAAATTTGGGTCCATCAGTGGATAGACAAGTTATCATTTCCTGTGACAACATTAGCAGTATACAGTTGGCCAGGAACCCAATTTTTCATGCTCGTAAAAGCATATAGAGGTCCACTACCATTTCGTTAGAGAGAAGGTCTTGGGAGGACATCTTGACCTTGTTTATGTTCAGCACAGAAGATTAGGTAGCTGACATCTTCACCAAAGCATTGGGTACAGAGAAGCTCCGCAGATTCAGGGCTTCGCTTGGTGTACATGAGATGGAGTTGCGCTCGAGGGGGAGTGTTGAGATATCGAGGTCATCTAGTGAGGTGGTGGACACAGATGACCCGCCTGGGGGATAGGCCCCACACTTACACCACTGGCATGGTTGGTGAGATCATGGGTGATATGTGGCCAGTGGGATGATAGGTTGTGTAATAGCCACTCTAGAGACGGGGGCATAGTTATAGTGCTAGCTCACTTTGTTGGGTTCACACTATAGAGAACCCTTGTATGTATTTGGTTGAGTACCTTTTCATATATGTGTACTCTTATCTTGTATATGGTGTGTTAAGTGTTGAGTGAAGAAGAAGAAGATTTTCAGCCTCTCACCTTGTGTGTTCTCTATTAGGGTTTTGTGAGTGTGTGTGTGCTTGGAAGAACTCAAGCTCTCTTCCCCCCTGCATCTTTTCAGGAATCCAAGTCGGTTTGCTAAGTCTTAAGAAAGGTGATTCTTCAAAAACCATTAAAGAAACTAAGGAAGTAGGAGAGGTGGATGAGGAAACTGAAAAAGAAGGCACAAGAACGAAGAAGGTTTCAACTCCTACAACTCGCTTGCAATTAGAACTCCTACAAGATAGTTTCAATAGAGTGAAGGTAATTGTTGAGCACTTTTTATCAAATCTTACATAAGGTATCTTTTGGATTACCAAACATAACATGTATGTGTGCATTACAGGTGGTGAAATCTACTCCTTTACCACCTATTCCTTTGTGCAGACTTGTGCCTAACCCCTCTATATGAAGAGTGAAGCTTAGGCACAAGAAGTTGGCAAGGGAATTTTATATGAATGTCTATGTTGCCGATAGATGTAGGTTAATTTGATCCCTCTCCTCATCCCATAATCCTGTTAGAGAGTGTTGAAATATACAAGTGAATGGGTATGTGCGGGAACAAGCCCTTAGAGCAAGAGACTATAAAAGGGAGTCTGTAATTAAGTGGGTAGAAGTGAAAAGGTGAGAGGTATCTACTGATGAGAGAATCAAGGGTAGCATGAGTGAATATAGGGGTGTGGAAAGATTCTAGAAAAAGGTGCCCCCAAATGTAGGGGAGGTGGCACAAATCAAGGAGAAATCAATGGGATTAGATGCTTGGGATCTTGTGGATGTACAACCTATAAATTGAGGCATTAGCCTAATGACAAATTGCTAGTTTTTGAGTATCCATGCCTACATTATCATATTAGATTAATTATTCACTAATCTTAATCACATGCTAATTATGTTGATTCTTGCATTTGATCCACCATAGCTCATAACACTGCTACAAATTTAACATGTTATCAGAGATCTAAGATTAGGATTCAGCTAGTAATCAAGCCTAATCACTCTTGCTAATCATGATTAGGAGTTAATCACATTTTTTAAGTCTATTTTCAACTAATCTCTTACCCCCAGCTAGTGGAGGAGATCTCTCTCTCTCCATCCATAACATTAGCCCAAACCCTCTTAGCCACACCTAAGTAGCTTCCCCACGCTTCAGCCAACCACCTCAACTCATCAAAACGCCGCCGGGATTTAATGATTTTCACAATTTTGTCGACACCCAGTTTCTGGAGAAAAACCTAGATCTACACTTGCACAAGGTGAATCGGTCTAATTCCTCTCATCCCCCTAGGGTTTTTCAAGGGTGATCTACAAGCCTATGACCTCAAAATCTTGAAATTCTTCAAGGAGAAGTGGAATCAAGCTCTGCATCAAATCTGCAAGTGATTTGGGTAAAACAGAGATTAAGCATTCAATGTTTGGTAAAATATTTTTTTTCTTGGCTTGATCCAGTACTAGACTAACTGCTATTGATTCCCTTGAAAGGATTTGAGCTCATTTGAACTCTAAGGCACCAGATCTGGCCTCCCCGTACACTCTATTTTTAACACATAAAACAAGGGATTATTTCACATTAATTAGCACTAATCACTCTATTTTCGTGCAATTGATGGTTCAAATTTATCATTGGGTATCTGATAGTATAGATCCCTATCACTTCAGATTGCAATTCAGAGATGGTTCAATATCCCAACCATTCATCAGTATAGATCAGTTACCCTTGGTTTTATGTAATTTAAACTTGTTGTAAAATCATCATTAAACATCAGATTGGAATTGTAAATGGATAGAAACTACCCTTGAATATTGGATTGAATCAAGAGGTAAGACTCCCTTCACATTATCATGAGAAATGCACAAGAAATAGCTAAATTTAATGGGGAGCAGTTCTATACATGGCAAACAAAGACCATGTATTTGCTCATGAGGAAAAATATGTGGGGGCTAGTTGAGGGAAGAGATGAATGTCCAAAGGAGTATGGGAAGGATGAGTTGAAAAGAAGAAATGAGGAAGCATTAGGGCTCATTGCACTTAGCTGAAATGATGAAATCATTCACCACACTGCAGGGACACAACGAGCTAAAGATGCATGGGATGAACTTAATAAATTATTTGGCACTCAAGTAAAAAATTCAAAGATAAATTTGCTAATGCAATTCTACAAACTTGACATGCAATTTACTCTAACGTAGTCAAGACCATTACTGATCAAACTGATCCGACTGCACCTATAAAAGTACTTGGTCAGATCAAGGAAGAAACTTGCACTTGGATCATTAGGATCAATGCTTTTTTCCCCATCAAGAGGCACAGCCGTTGATTCCTATCCATAGAACAATTACTATCTGGGATTTACTTTATCTATCGTAATAACAAAAATTGAGTCTCGATTTACGGATCCATCAGTCCAGCCTAACTCCATCCAGTCCCATGGGTTAGCCAACCTCCCAACCACTGTAGTGATGGGATCCAATTAGGAATTTGGTTTGGTTTTGTCCCGGGTACCAGGGAAAAGAGTTCCCAGGCCCCCTAGCCGAAAATTCATGCAAACATAAAACTAGTCACACCACTTACACACCCACTTACACACCCAATATGAAATTGCCTTTTTCTCAGCATCAACTATCTTTAAAACAATCCTTTAATGAAACCATTATGTCACTGATGTCAATCCTAAAAATCTCTGGTTGAATCCATACTTCCAATCATTCATTCATCGGTGTACTTATGGCATTATTCGCAACCAGAACGCTCACCACCTGTTCACTCAGGGGCCTTTTCAATAGTTCCTAGCTCATAGTACCCGGCAATATTTTCACATATAAAAATCAAGATGGAATCCTTGTTGAAGATCAGCAAGATTAATCAACAGATTCATAAGAGAGCCATGGACTCATCCGTTGAGGACCAGCAAGGTCAATCAACCAGATCCATGCCCGGTTTCAGAAAACAACTCTTACTCCTTGTGCCAATATCTTCCACGACACACGTGTGGGTATCTTCGGTGACCTAGAGCCTGAGCACCATATGGTCAGCACCCTCTAGAATCCTTCGCAGGTGACCTAGCGCTTCACTCATAGGCCGCTTCCTTGGTCCCTCATCCACCGTACCGGAAGCTCACCATTTAAATCAAACCGAGGGAGGCTGGTCAAGACCTTGGTGGACCTTGCTACGCGAGACGTCCTCCATTGACTCTCCGTCATCAGTAGTTGCAACTTTAACAGTTAGGTCTCCATGACCTTAATCCATAAGACGGTCAAAATGCTTCCCCAGCATTCTTGACATAAAGCAGTCATTTACAAACAGTCACAAAATGCAGTTTCTATATCGACTCCTCTCGTCTTTCCACATTATCCCTCCTCAGTCCACATTACTTATTCCATTTTCCATTCATATGTGTACTCAATCTCATCCATTCACTCATATCGACAACACATTATTTCACAATACACATTCACATTTAGTATTCTACATACACCTCCATGTTCGTACATCCACATCATACCTCCAATCCCACATTCACATACATACATCCACATCCACATTCACACATCTACATCTACATGCATACATCCACATCCCCATTCACATTCACATCCATACATTCACATCCACATCCACATCTCATCCATACATTCACATCTTCATGCATACATCCACATCACCATTCACATTTACATCCATACATCTACATCTACATGCATACATCCACATCTCCATGTATACATCCACATCTACATTCTCATTCACATCCATACATCTGCATCTACATGCATACATCCACATCTCCATGTATACATCCATATCCACATTCACATTCACATCCATACTTCTACATCTACATGCATACATCCACATCTCCATGTATACATCCACATCTACATTCTCATTCACATCCATACATCTACATCTACATGCATACATCCACATCTACATCTACATGCATACATCTACATCTACATGAATACATCCACATCTACATTCTCATTCACATCCATACATCTACATCTACATGCATACATCCACATCTCCATGTATACATCCACATCCACATTCACATTCACATCCATACATCTACATCTACATGCATACATCCATTTTCACATTCATACATCCACACTCCCATTTCCACATCCACATATCCACATACATACATCCATTTCCACATTCCTATTCATATAACCCCATACGCCTTCACATCTATTCTTTTACATCACATCCATTCTCGCCCTATCATAACCCATATACATCTTATCCCATCAGATACACTCTTTACTTCATCCCATACACATCTTATCACATCCTAACTCATCTTAGCATATCCTATCACATCTCATACACCTCTTATCATATCCTATCACATCTCATACACATCTTATCACATCCTATCACATCTCATACACCTCTTATCGCATCTTATCACATCTTGTCACATCTCATACACCTCTTATCACATCCTATCACTTCCCATACGCATCTTATCACATCTCATACACCTCTTATCACATCCTATCACTTCCCATACGCATCTTATCACATCTTATCACATCTCAATATCTATTTATAGAATACAAGAGAATTCTTATATTTGATATAAGATTTCTTTACGCATCTATTTATGCATAAATTTCATTTTAAAGAGAATAACACTTTCGAAATAAAAATCAATCTTTTATGCATCTTCCTATGCATAAATTCAATTTAGTAGGAATTACACTTTTAGAATAAAAGAATTTCTCTTATGCATCTAATATATGCATAAAATCCATTTATGATGAAAATCACACTTTTAGTATAAAAATATCTTTTATGCATACCTCTATGCATGAAATCCAAATATGATAAAAGTAACATTTTTATAATATAATAATCATCTTTTATGCATACCTCTACGCATGAAATTCAAATGTGATAAAAGTAACACTTTTACAATAAAATAATCATTTTTTGTAACATTTTTATAATAAAATAATAATATTTTTTTTTCATACCTCTATGCATGAAATTCAATATGATAAAAGTAACATTCACTACTACATGATAGCCTAATACCGGCGCTTATACTAACGTCATTAAATGGGGTCTAAAAAAGCCCCGTCTCATCGGTATAAATGCCAGTATCTGCACCGGAACGACTACGTCGGTATAAGCGTCGGGGATTAGTACCGACGCCTATACCGGTGCCTATACCGACGGTACACCGGTGCCTATACCGGCGACAGTACCATCATATATACCGACAGATTTACCGACGAGTATACCGATGCGTATACCGGTACCAATACCGGGGAATATACCGACGCTATAGCAGAATTTTTTTTTAGACAGAATGGTGTTGCTTGGTGTGAGGTGAAAAAAAGAAAAAAGAACCTGTCTCTATAGCTCTTCCACCTCGCAAGCTTGGAAACACTACCACGAACTGGGCACCACTAGCCACTGGCTGGAACATTCTCTCACCATGCACCACCCACCCACACCATAAGACAGCTCAGAACCACAATGAACAGATGATATTTTAGCTAAAAAACATATACAGCATCAACCATGTACGACTCAGCAAATACACCAAAGACTGACAAGGGAATACACCCTTGCGTCTGACAACCGAGCCTCTGTTTCCCAGTCTCTGCAATCTCCAGAGGGTGCCCACACCAGCAACTGCCAAGGGAATACACCCTTGCGTCTGACAACCGAGCCTCTGTTTCCCAGTCTCTGCAATCTCCAGAGGGTGCCCACACCAGCAACCCTTCTTCACTTTCTCTGTAGCTCGGCTACTCTCTGTCCCCAGCTGCTACCTGCCAATTGTCGTAGGCGAGCCCCACTGTCTCTAGCCCACACATCAGCACCTCTTCTGCATCCAACACACACAAAAACCCAAGGCTCCCTCTCTGGTCAGCATCCACGCGCTGCCTGCAATCATCGCCCACACAAGACCAGCTACTCTCACCAGAAGGTGCCCACACCAGCTAACCTTCAACTCAGCAGCTCCCACTCTCTGCGTGTCGAGACCAGCAGTTTCACCAACCACCAAAGCCTTACACAATCCTCAGCACCACGAACCACTGCTCAACGCAGCATCACCATCTCTAGCATCCAGCCCAAGCCACATCACATTAACCACTTCCTAACAGCAGCCCTCCCTGCTGCAGCTCTCAAACCTGCATAGGCCACCCTTTACGTTAGCTCTCCACTTTCACTTAGAGCCTGCAGCTGCACAATCACTAACTCTCTCTCTGCTACTAGGCGGTTATATGCCTCTGCTCCCCAGCCTCTGCTCCAACTCGACCCAAGGCGGTCTTCGAGCACCAGCCTTCTCTTCACACATGCCCGTTAACAAGGCTTGCACCTCTCTTATCTCTGCAGCACCAACAATACCCGCCATCCTTGTATCAATAAGGTAGCCTACTCTTCCTTACGCCTCCTGCAGACTCCAGCGTGACCCTTCCTTCTACACTCCCCGCTCCTCACGTACAGGCCGTAGCTCCTCTCACACCATCCATGCGGCTCTTCACCTGTACTGCAGTGAGCCTTCTACAGCCCACATAGAACTTTTACAAGGTGGCCAACACTCTGGCTTTCTTCGCTTCACACTGGAGGCCCCACCACCTCTGCAGCCCTTCTGCCGGACTACCAGCTGCGCTTCACTAACCTCTCTGTCTCGCCAGCACCCGTTGCCAGCACCCATCGCCAGCAGCTCGCCTCTGGTCTCTGCAGCGGCTCTCCAGGCATCTTCTTCAGCTTCCCTTCGCCAGTGCCTCCGTCTCAGCGTCCTCTTCACTGCACCCGGCCCTTCTCTACAGCAATCGCCTTCCTTTTGACACCAGTCGGCTGTGCCTAGTCGACCAAGGCCTCTAGTCACCAACTCTGAGGTGGCCACTCCATCGCTTGCCTCTCCTCTTCTTTCTGCAGCGCCAGCCAGCCGTGTTTTTTCTACTCGGCGACTTCTTTTTTTCTTCTTCCAAGCGGCCCTCTCTTTTCTTCGCTTCTTCGTTTTTTCCACCCGCTTCTAGACGATGCCAACCTTCGAGATGCTTATGCTGGCAGCCAGTCTAAACTCCACATAGCCCCTTTACAAGGTGGCCACCTGATCAATATATTTTTATTTATTTATTTTTAAGGCTCCAAAATGATAGCCACACTCAATACTAAAAAAAAACCCCTCCTCTTCCTTGTACCTCGGATCATATCACCGCGTCCATAACTTTCCAATACCAGAGCTGTCCCCGGCCTCCGTTACATCATTATACCAAACCCGACAATTTCCCAGTCGGTGGCTTGCTTTAGTAACCATCTGCACACCATATTGTTTGCCAAAAAAACCTCAAGATCTCTAGCGTCTGCTCTAAAAAAAACGTGCATAAACCAGCTCACAACCAAACCACTCGGCATGTACACTTGCGAGGGCATTCAAGGTAAAATTTTATTCACACTCCACACGCACCATATATACACTGACCAAAAACACCTTTCAAATTTTTACCTGACACCTGGCTACCTGCAATGAACACGACTCAACAGCAGTAAACAGACAGCACCATTCTGTCTAAAATAGAGCACAAAAGACAACCGTGCTCGTTTTTTTATTTTTCAGATAAACAAGAAATTAAACATTAATACTCAAGAATATTTTGATCATATACCAATAGTTTGAAGGTCGTCTTACATTATGGTAATACCTCCCAATTGATGGTCTCTCCTTCTTCTTCAAGCATCTCAAATAAGGCCACAAGGCCATGTTTGTGAGCGTACTTCTCGCCTACTTGGTGGGCGATTCATGGCCAACTCCTACATAAACGATTAACAATTACAAATTTTAGAAATCAACATTTAGCCCACATACATACATTTAGATAAACAAAATTGCTACAAATACTTACGAATTCATGGCGCATTGTTTCATAACCACCACTCCCAAGATGAGAAGCCCCTACTGTTTGGAGTCTTGTCCTTGCCGCCTCTCTTTGTTGTTGAAACCTCTCTGGTGTCTCTGTGAGCTCCTGAGCTATGTCTTTCCACTCCCTATCATCTAGCCAAACAGATTTCTCTTTTCCCTCTCTAAATGCATCCCTCGCCTCTAACCTACGATGCCCTATCAAAATGGGAGCTGTATATTGTATCCACTCATTAGAGATGACATTCATAGGATCAGATGGCTGAAACTCTTGCTTTATCTTTGTATTTATGTAATTTTTCTTCTCCTTATCTTGCTGATCCCATTTAGTCATGACAGAGTTGTGAAACTGTATAGTGCACAATTGTCGAATTCATGTCTTCATTGCCTTCCCTGCACTATTCATTATTGGTGCCCGATCCCTAATTGTGTATATCTTGCTGTTGTCATGGTCATGTGCACCCCAGGGAGTGGAAGGTGAACCTATGGGTGTGCTATCAACAGATGAGAGCGAAGGACGACGCTCACGTGGTGGTGGTGTCACAGCATCTGTGGCACTACCACCACAACAACCTCCCCCTGAAGACCTACTACGTGAGCGACGTCTATGTGAAGAAGTGGTAGATCGAGCTGTAAGAGAAGTGGAAGGTTGTGTGGTATGAGGTGTAGGAGCTACTGTCGTACCTACGGGTGTGGGAACTGCCGTCGTGAAGTCAAATGGTGAGGCAGATGTCCCTGCTCTAGAATCCCAATAACTCTGAGCCATGGCTCTCTACTCTGGAGTCATGGAAGAGAGAAAACCATATAACTGCTGGGGACTTATGCCCTGCGGTGTAGGGTTAAATGAGAAATCAAGACTGTAGTCGAGCGGTAGTGAGTCATCACCCATGGCCTGTTGGACAAAAAACCATATGACAAACTTGTGCGAAATGAAAATTACATGGTAAACAATGAAAGAACCATATGACAATTATTAACAATGATAAACAACAATGGTAAAACCATATCAATTTGCACCTGCACTAGTGATTATGATGGTAAACATTAACAATGGTAAACAATGAAAGGACCATACAAACATTAACTTTCCTAAACAACAATGGTAAACCGTATCACTTTACACCTTCAATATCATAAAATCATTACAAATATGTCATAACTATTTGCATAATCATTAAGATACATCATTTTAAAAATCATTATCTATTCTATCATCCTCATTAAGATCAATATCCCCAAAGAGATCTATGTCTATGTACATTTCAGCATCCTCATCATTATCTATTCTATCATCCTCATTAAGATCAGTAGCCCCAAAGAGATCTATGTCTATGTACATTTCAGCATCCTCATCATTAAAAGTCCCTTGATGAAGGATGTCCTCATCATCTATGTCTTCTTCCTCAACATGTTTTCTAGCTTCATTGGTTTGCACCTCTTCATTTGGATCTTGCTCTAGTTGCTCCTCTTCATTCTTGATATCGGCTTGTTCTTGCTGCTCCCCACCACCTTATGAATCCACATCACCCTGTTGTAGCTCAAATTCTTCAAAAATTTGCTTACTGCGGGGGGCGACTTGAACCACAAATAGCTAGCATGCATGTTTTGGATCCGCTTTAAAGACAACCTGCTCACAATGCTTTGGGCGCACAAAAGTATCTTGCTGATCGGTCCATACCTTTGTGGAGTCCACTTGGATGAGGCCACTCTTGTCTCTACATACAGTTGCATGTGGCCCATTTGTGATTACCTTGAACCACTTCACATCAAAGATAAACAACTCAAAACTTCTGAAGCCAACCTTTAATATGTCTTGAATGGTTCCAAAGTAATCAAGCATTCCAGTAATTGTGTTATCATCACTTGCACTTGCACGACTTTCTTGAACAAACTGTGTTGTGACACCACAATCAAAGGTTGCTCTTCTTTGGTCTATTCGTTCTACTCGAAAATGACGTCCATGTGACCAAAACGCCCCATATTTGTGATACTACAAATAGCACATAAAGATTGTTGATGGACAAACAAAAACTGAGACATGTAGAGAAAAAAAAGAGAGACATGTAGAACTTAAACACTTACATTCCAATCGCATCCTTTTGTAAGCTCCTCCTCCTCCTCTGTTATAGTTAAACCAGCACGTTTGGCTTCTAAAATTGTAGCTTCTAGCCATCTACATGTGGGAAAGTTCGGAAGAGCTTGCATACCTTCTGGATATGGGAGATTTCTTGTAGTGCGATTCCTTCAGAAACTTAAACGATCTTGTACTCGCTATCGCTTGAGAGCTTCATACGTCTCAATCCACTTCTCCATTACATGAGAGTTCAAGATGCAAAATTTGTTGATTTTTTCCCTCAAATTGTTATCCATCTTTCTCTTAATGCCTTGGCCTTGAGGTTCCTCACCAATGACTCGCCTGTTAGACTCTTGAGGCCATAGTCGAGGTATCTCTAGATCTGAAGAACTTAAATATTTAGTGATGTAAACAAGGGACTCTTGTATTAGCCACCCTTCTAACATACTACCCTCCAGGCGAGCCATTTGGCGAACAAATCCCTTTAATGTCTTCATAAACCTCTCCAAAAAGAACATCCATCTTGAATGGACTGTTCTAGCAACTGCAACCTCATCTATGACATGAACTAGCAGATGCATCTGGATTTTTAATAAACTTGTAGGGAAAAACGTCTCTACCATGCAGACTGCCTCTATATGGAGTTTAAACGTGCTGTCTCCAAAGTGTCTCTCTTTATCTCTTTTGAAGAAATCCAACGCACCAATGTGCCAATCTTATAGATAGTAGCTCTAATGTCTTCAGTGAGGCAATCTTTATTGCTATGGGTAGCACAAATTGTAGAAACTTGTGCCAATCATGACTCTTGAGGCCACTAAGATCATCATCCTTTGTAAATGCACTTTTCAAGCAATGCATACAACCTGTAGGAGTTCGAAACTCTGAAATTGTCCTCTTCACTTGTTGTTCCTCCATCTTACTAAAAACCCATGGGGCTCTTGGAAGTAGCACCTTTCCATTGGGTCTAGTGCGAGCCCACAACTCTTGCATGCAACCTATCTCTTCCATGTCGTCCCTTTGGCCTTTAGTCTCCTTTTTTCCTGTCATGGTCTTCCACAGAATGTCAGCTACATTCTTGAAAATATGCATCGGGTCAAGCAAATGGTTTATAAGGAGATCACCCCAATAGGGGAGTTGGTGAAAGATAGAGAGCCTCTTCATCCCAGGACATGCCAAGTTGCCACATTCCTCCCATTTGATCTTCCAATTGCTTGCCTTCAGTGCACTTGGAGGAGGTCTTCCTAGATTACCATCCCGCAATTCATGATTTTGTGGAAGATACCTAACATGTCCTTGGTAGACATTCTTTCGTAATGCTTTTGAGTATCTTCAATCAAGTCGAGGACCACATACAGGACATGCATTGTAACCCGATATAGACAAACCTGAGCATTCTCCATAGCCAGGCTCTGCTTCTGAGTCAAAGAGGCATCACACTGCTCACAAGGATCAACACGTGTTACGGTGCAAAGCCAAGTCTTGGAAACCTATTGAAGACCACGCAAGGCCTTCTAAAACCCGTCAACCACCCCCTCTGAATCCGGAACCACACAGCCTGTCACATTCACTCACATCACATCTCATTGATTTTACCTCACATCTCCTTCATTCACATCTATCCCGATTCACATGCCATCACATCACATTCATTCATATCCATCACATTCACTTTCATTCATATCCATCACATTCATTCTCATCACCATTATATCACATCACTTCTATCCACATCATATCTCATTCATACACATCTCATCTCATTCATCCACATCCATCCAATCGTTCACATGTACGACTACTCGCATCTATCCATATATTCATATCTATCACTTCACATCCACATACATTCATGTCACATCTTATCTCTTTACATCACATCACATCACATTCTTTCACATACACATTTATATCCATTCTTTCATATACATCCACATCCATTCTTTCGCATACTCATTCACATCCATTCTTCTCATACACATTCACATCCATTCTTTACACAGGTACAAGCAAAGCACAAATTTCAGATTTCAAAGCTGATTTGAAAGCTGAATTTGATATGTCAGATTTGGGGCCTTTTATTCGTTTACATACTTATTCACATCCATTCTTCACATAAACATTCACTCACATCTCATATCATTCATTTACATTCTGATTCACATGACATCCTTATCCATTCCTTTACATACTTATTCACATCCATTCTTCACATAAACATTCACTCACATCTCATATCATTCATTTACATTCTGATTCACATGACATCACATCTCATCCATTCATTCACATTTATCTGATTCACATCACATCTCATCACATGTATTCACCTCACATCTCATCACCTCTATTCATCTCACATCCATCCATCCATTCATTCCCATCTATTTGATTCACATCACATCTCATCACATCTTTTCACCTCACATTCTCATCATCTCTATACACTCATCCATCCATCCATTCACATCTATTCAATTCACATCACATCCATCCATCCAATCATCATCTATCTGATTCACATCACATCTCATCATCTATCTGATTCACATCACATCTCATCACATCTATTCACCTCATATTCTCATCACCTCTATTCACCTCACATCCATCCATCCACTCATTCCCATCTATTTGATTCACATCACATCTCATCACATCTTTTCACCTCACATTCTCATCATCTTTATTCACATCACATCCATCCATTCATTCATTCCCATTTATCTGATTCACATTACATATCACATCTATTCACCTCACATCTCATCACCTCTATTCACATCACATCCATCCATCCATTCACCTCTATTCACATCACATCCATCCATCCATTCACATCTATCTAATTCACATCACATCTCATCACATCTATTTACCTCTCATGTCATCACCTCTATTCACATCGCACTCATCCATCCATCCATTCACATCTATCTAATTCACATCACATCACATCCATCCATCCAATCATCATCTATCTGATTCACATCTTATCTCATCACATATATTCACCTCATATTCTCATCACCTCTATTCACACCACATCCATCCATCCATTCTTCTCAACTATCTAATTCCCATCACATCTCATCACACCTATTCACCTCATATTCTCATCACTTCTATTCACATCACATCCATCCATCCGATCATCATCTATCTAATTCACATCTTATCTCATCACTTTGATAATTTTATTAACCAATATTCACAACCACGAAAATA
Source organism: Cibotium barometz (assembly GCF_041138505.1). Taxonomy (NCBI): domain Eukaryota; kingdom Viridiplantae; phylum Streptophyta; class Polypodiopsida; order Cyatheales; family Cibotiaceae; genus Cibotium; species Cibotium barometz. The sequence goes on along the minus strand of NC_141073.1, from coordinate 45,072,548 downwards.
ATTTGGAATCTTTTGCAAAACATCATTTATTATCAAAAGTTTCTGATATATACATAGAGTGTATTGGCTCCAAAATTCACCGCCTCAATCGCGATACTGTGATGGAGACATGCTATAATATACACGATTCATCACTGATAATGGTGCTGTAATTTTTCTTCTAGGAATAAAGCATCTAAAAAGTCTAAAAATACAAGAAATTCTAAAATTTTGGGGTGAGTGATTATAGAGTTTTACATAATGAACAACTCTTAGCCTTATCAAGATCATGGCTAGCGAGATATTCTATCTGAGTCTCTATCACTCGTTGATTCGTGTTAACGTGAATACTTTGCCCTCCAGATAACCACATATGCTAACGTCGCTCTACTGAATGAGGAAAGTATAAATCTTCACCTCATATTCTCATCACTTCTATTCACATCACATCTATCCAATCATCTATCTGATTCACATCTTATCTTATCACATCTATTCACCTCACATCTCATCACCTCTATTCACATCACACCCATCCATCTAATCATCTATCTGCGTCACATCTTATCTCATCACATCTATTCGCCTCACATCTTATCACCTCTATTCACATCACACCCATCAACCCATTCACATCTATCTAATTCACATCACATCTCATCACATCTATTTACCTCTCATCTCATCACCTCTATTCACATCACACCCATCCATGGTAGGAATTACTCTTTTAGAATAACCTAATGATAAATTTTAGTTCCACAAAATTTAAGAAAATTTTGCCATAACCTCCTTTGTATGGCTGACCATTTCTCATTTTTATCATTCAATTTATGACTCGAATTAAACCAATTTGAATTCTAATATCTCTAATCTACTTCATTTTCTAAAAATCAAGAGAGTAAACAATGAAAAGAGTTTAATCAATCTTTTAATTAAAATTTCTAGGATTGAGAAGGGCTAAATTGTAAAGAAGAGAAGGGGGTGGCCTTTCCATCAAGGCATAGCATCATATTTTAATTCAACATCTACAAAGCATAAAATTTGAGAAAACCATAGATTTAAAAATTCACAATAAGTAAGAATTAAGCTTACATAGACCTTGTAAGCTTTCCTTCGGCTTGAGGGATTAAGGGTTCTACTCTTGTTTGCACAGCAAGAGTGGCCACCAAATTCACTTGGAGAGGATTAGGCCAAAAAATAATTGAACTATCAAGAAATTCATTGTTAAATGGCTTAGAACAGAAGTTAATTAACAATGCATAAACACCATTAAGCTTTTACAAAGAGGGAGGCTTCTATTTATAGGAAAAAGTGAGCCTCTAACCAAGCAAACTGATTCTAGAATTTTCCAGATTAGTTTGGTCACTTTTTGACCATGTTTAGGTCAATTTAGCTTACTTTTTGGATCTAGTTGAAACAGGAGAGAGAAGAGATGAAAATATCTCATTATTTGTGAGTTTCAAACTCATCCACACATGTGAAATAGGCGCCTCCTTCATGAGGGGAATTCCCCACACCGAGGTGTTAAAAATGTATCATTTCCTCTAAATATCTCTTCTTTTTTAACTAATAAACATTGTCATTTGTCAACTCTTCATCTTATGTGAGTATTTACTCATTTTTGGGGGATTTTTTTAATTCTTGAATTTATCTCTTCCCTACATTTGGATTAATCTTATTGGTCCATAGGAACCTTAATCCAAAACTTTCAGAAAATGTGGACCCTCAAGATAAGGTCCTTTTTACCTATTTTCAATTAATTCCAATTGCACATTGGAAAGTTCTTTTTGAATTTTTGTTTTGAGAAAAATCATTTTAAACACTAGGAGGATTTTTATATCCAAAAATATCTCAATTTTGAATTACCTCCCTCTAGACATTTTCTCTCTCTAGTCTAAAACAGGGTAAAACAGGATCTCTCTTTTATTTTAGAGAGGGGAATAATTATAAGATCAAAAGGAGAGGTTCTTACACCTGTACACCTCAAAAGATGGAGGGAGGAATCTTACATCCTACCCTACTTAAAAAAATGCGAGATGTCCTCATCTCGCAAAATTAGAGAATAACTCTTTTCCTTAAGATCCAACTGATTCTGGGGTTCCTTATAGTCTGGTGAACCCAACAGAATCCTGGGATAAAGATCCCTTATATAGAACTCATCATTAAATAATAATTCACTCAGATTATAACATTCAAATCCTTATCACAATAATGGTCCATTAGACCAAACTTTCTATCTGAACAATCCTCCATGGGAATTTTTAATTATACAGATTTTTAATTTGACATCCCTTAACTTGATCTACTAGGTCTAGTGTTAACAGCAGCAATTTGTCAGCATAATCCATTAATCTCATAGTGATTTGCTGAAGTCATTAACGTCATTCCAGTTATGAACATCATCACAGGGACTCGTCCCATTCATCCTCATTATGATTTTGCTAAGCTTATTACATTTCAATCAAAATTCAGTAATCATTATTTTTCAATTAGAATCCAAATCAACTCATCAGTTCTCAACCAGAATTTATCTCATCACCTCTATTCACATCACACCCATCCATCCATTCACATCTATCTAATTCACATCACATCTCATCACATCTATTTACCTCTCATCTCATCACCTCTATTCACATCACACCCATCCATCCATCCATTCACATCTATCTAATTCGCATCACATCCATCCATCCAATCATAATCTATCTGATTCACATCTTATCTCATCACCTCTAATCACCTCATCTTCTCATCACCTCTATTCACATAATTTAAACATAGAATTTAAGAGGATTCTAATTTTTGATATAAAGATTCTTTACGCATCTATTTATGCATAATTCAATTTTAAGAAAAATAACACTTTTGAAATCAAATTAAATCCTTTATACATCTTTCTATGCATAAATTCAATTTTAATGAGAATGACTCTTTTGAAATAAAAATAACTCTTTCATGCATCTTTCTATGCATAAATTCAATTTTAATGAGAATGACTCTTTTGAAATAAAAATAACTCTTTCATGCATCTTTCTATGCATAAATTCAATTTTAATGAGAATGCACTTTTGAAATAAAAAAAAAATCTTTTATGCATCTTTCTATGCATAAATTCAATTTTTAATGAGAATGACACTTTTGAAATAAAAATAAATCTTTTATGCATCTTTCTAAGCATAAATTTAATTTTAATGAGAATAGAACTTTTGATATGAAAATAATTCTTTTAGAATGCACAAACGGAGGGAATTACTCTTTTAGAATAACCTAATGATAAAATTTAGTTCCACAAAATTTAAGAAAATTTTGCCATAACCTCCTTTGTATGGCTGACCATTTCTCATTTTTATCATTCAATTTATGACTTGAATTAATCCAATTTGAATTCTAATATCTCTATTCTACTTCATTTTCCAAAAATCAAGAGAGTAAACAATGAAAAGAGTTTAATCAATCTTTTAATTAAAATTTCTAGGATTGAGAAGGGCTGAATTGTAAAGAAGAGAAGGGGGTGGCCTTTCCATAAAGGCATAGCATCATATTTTAATTCAACATCTACAAAGCATAAAAAATATGAGAAAACCATAGATTTAAAAATTCACAATAAGTAAGAATTAAGCTTACATAGACCTTGTAAGCTTTCCTTTGGCTTGAGGGATTGAGGGTTCTACTCTTGTTTGCAGCAAGAGTGGCCACCAAATTCACTTGGAGAGGATTAGGCCAAAAAACAATTGAACTATTAAGAAATTCAATGTTAAATGGCTCAGGACAGCATTTATGCTTACAATTTCAAGTCTTAGATTTACTCGTATATACTGCCAGTAAAGAGCTGCAGTTATACCCTCGATATATACGGGTAGTCATGATCCTTGGAATTATAAGGTACCATCATGTCTAGGCCTCAAGCAAGTCAGGGATTCCATGCAATTGCGGTACTTCCCTTTGAAGACCCAATTACTAATTTATGAATTTCAGTCTGAATAATAATTTATATGAATTTTATCATGTAATTACAATCTTTTACTTCATAAATTTTTGACATTTTTGGCTTCACGGTTGATCCTTATTAGCCAATTCGTTTGATACCAGCTGTAAGATCCCTGTCCCCACCGCGCAACGAATTCAGGGGTGCTAGCAGTGGAAGTAGCGCTTCTTACACAGGGCCACACTCGGGGCCTCACCCACACGGATATCTGGACAAGAGACTAATCCATCGGTTCTTCCAAAACCGAACCCGAAAAAACTTCCCTTGCCCAAAAAGCATGGGTGATTCCTCCATGATAAGTTTTTCTCTAATGTAGTCAAAAGCCTTAACTAACTGAACTAATCTGATCGAACCCGTAAGTCCCATAGTCAGATCAAGAAAAAAGATTGCACTTGGATCATAAAGACCAACGCTTTTTTTCCTCATTGAGAGTCATAGCCGTTGATTCTTTTCCATAGAACAATTTTTGTCTGGGATTTACTTCATCTATCATACCATAACAGAATTAAGACTCAATTTAGGGATCCATCAGTCAAGCCTAACCTTATCCAGTCATGTCGGTTAGCCAACTGCCCAACCACTGTAGTAATGGGATCCAATTAAGAATTTGGTTAGGTTTTGTCCCAGGTACCAGGAAAAAGAGTTCCCAAGCTCCCAAGCCAGATATGCAAACTTAAAACTAGTCACACCACTTACACACCCAATATGAAATTGCTTTTTTCATAGAACCAGCTATCTTAAAAAAAAAAATATTTTAATGAAACCATTGTGTCACGATCATAATCCTCAAAATCTCGGGTTGAATCCTTATTTCCAATGATTCCTTCATCGGTGTACCTATGGCATCATTAGCAACCAGAACCCTCACCACCTATCCACTCAGGAGCTTTTTCGATAGTCTAGCTCATAGCAACTAGCAATATATTCACATATTAAAAATGGAATCTCTGTTGAAGATCAGCAAGATCAACCAACGGATCCATATAAAAGAGCCATGGACTCATCTGTTGAGGACCAGTAAGGTTAATCAACCAGATCCATGCCCGAATTTAGAAAACAACTCTTACCCCTTGTTCTAATATCTTCCACGATGCACGTGTGGGTATCGATGGCGACCCAGAGCCTGAGCACCGTATGGTCAGCACCCTCTAGGATCCTTCGTTGTAGGTTACCTATCGCTTCACTCATAAGCCGCTTCCTTGGTCCCTCATCCACCGTACCAGAAGCTCACCATTTTAATCGAACCGAGGCTGGTCACCTCGGTCGCGACCTACGCGAGACATCCTCCAATGACTCTCCATCGCCAGCTGTTGCAAATTTAGCAGATAAGGTCTCCATGACCTCATTCACAAGATGGTCAAAATGCTTCTCCAGCATTCTTGACATAAAACAGTCATTTAAAAACAATTCAAAAATAAAGTTTCTATAATGAACTCTCGTCTTTCCACATTACTCCACATCAAATCACATTAATTAATTCCACAACCATTGCATAAGTATTCCTATTCTCATCCAATCACACCATTTTCAACTCATCACATCTTTCCTCAATGTATCCTCATCAGATCTCATCCACTCGTATCTACCCATATCCACATCTCGTCACATCACATTCATTTACATCTCATCCATTCAGACCACATCAAACTCACTCACATCTCATCCATTTAGACCACATCACACTCACTCACATCTCATCCATTCAAATTTCAGACCATATCACATTCACTCACATTGTTGAGAAAACGTGGTGCTCATGCTAGATCAAATGTGTGGAGGAAAAGAACTCACAAAATACAAGAATAATATCTTGCTTATTAAGTTGTTTATGAATACAACTAGGCCTTGCTCCATACAAAATGCCTCCTAGCTCCACCTTTAAATAGATGAGCTAGTGGACCTTAAGTCCATTCACACTCACACCCTTCTCTTTCCCTTCTACATAACCTTAGTCTCTTAATACCCCCCCTCAATACCAACTATGAAAGAATGGAATAGGTGGTATTGGACATAGGATGCCTTTATAACATTAGGCGTACAGGGTTTGGAATATAGGTGTGGTTATCTAGGATTTACAAATATGTTCTTAGAGCCTTAGAGGCTAATACAATGATGCCATCTAAGTCTTTATTTGATGTCGAAGATGTACACCTCAATGATGGTGCACCCCACTGTTTGTGCTATGCCCAATGACATGCCTGTACTCACTTGTACTAAATGTGGTATCGATCATTTGATCAAGGATTGTCCATATCGCACAAGTAGTTCAAATTCCACTTCTAATCAGGCCACCATACAAACCATTACTATGCAGCCTAGAAATATCACACCACCCAATGTCCTAACACAAGCCCAAGCCCAATTAGGGGACAAGGGGAAAAACCGAACAGATGCGACTATTTCCAGACCTGGCCATAGGAGAAGTATGAAAAAAGTGGTAAGGGTGACACAAGGGACACAATCTAATATGGATCCGAAGAAGATATGATCCACACCGGTGGATCCACCCCCATTCCAGAGAAGAAGGGGATCAAAGGATCAACCACAAAGAGCCGGACCTAGAGGAGCAAAGGGAGCAACCCCCATTCCCAATTAGTGCATGATTGGGCATTAGATCATATGTATGTGGTGCATAGGGATTCACAAATTTTAAAGATAGATCTGAGAACATGGAAAGCACATCCCATGGAAGGGCAATTGTTTGGTAATGATTCAGTCACAATGGAGCGGATCGCATCTATAAAAATAAGCCAAACCATAGTGGAAAATTCCAAGAAAGAAGAGGAAACGAAAGTGTATGCATCACTTCCTCCTCCGGACTTCAGTGAAAACTAGATGCATGTGCTAGCTACCATAGATGTGATGCAACCCAGTGGAACCAAGTATGTGGAATCTAGAAATGTTCCTAGGACCTCTGTCTGTATGGTAAAGTGGAAAACCATTGATAAAGAATCAGAAGAAGAAGCCTCTAGCATGGAAGGGACCATAACACAAGGCCGTACCAATGCTCAACACCTCAGAAGATGGCAAAACAGAAATGATATATTGCCCGACGAAATGCCTTTTTATACAAAGAAAACCCACGGATGCCCAGTGGATGAGATACCTTGAAGACACTAATGTACACGATGAGTTTTCTAAGGATTGGGGTGAGGAGTTAAGTAAGATATCATTAGAAGGAAGACACAAGGAGACAACCACCATTCAAGAGCCAGAAACACCTAGGCTTACAAAAGCTAGGTGATGAAAACGGAATAAATCTTTGGCAAAAGCTGAACGTAAGGCTAGAAAAGTCATGGCTAAAAAAAAAGGTGAGAATGAGGATAAACCAGACTTGCTCTTAGTGCCAGACCACTTCAAAACCTAAATTGTTGTGACAAACGAAAAGTTGTCCAACTAATAGCAATAAGGGTTAAGGAGGATGGGCTATCTACATTATATGATGGCATAGCGGAAGTCAAGGAAGTTGATATTGTGAGACCACGGGAGGAAGCTAGACCCGTATACATTGCTAAGGACTTGACTTCGGCTGAAGAAGATGAGCTCGTTGCCCTCCTTAAGGAATTTAAGGACTATCTCGCTTGGAATTACAAGGAGATAAAGGGCATACCACCTGAGGTAGTGCATCATACGATTCCAATCATGGAAGGATCAAGACCAACCAGGCAGAGACCATACCAGAGGAATCCTAAGTATACGACAATTGTAAAGGAGGAAATAGACACAAGCTCATTGTTGCTGTAAATTTCATCTATGAGATAGAACACAAGCTCATTGCTGCAGATTTCATCTATGAGATAGAACACATAGATTGGTTGTCACCAATCATAATAGTACCAAAAAAGAATGGAAAACATAGGGTATATGTTGATCTTAAAAAGGTCAATGCAACTACTAGGAAAGACCGTTATGCATTACCCTATACGAAACATGTTTTGGAGAGAGTGGCTGGTGAAGAAGCTTAAAGCTTCTTGGATGGAGTCTACGGCTACAATCAGGTGTCCATAGCACCAAAAGACCAGCATAAGATAACTTTCAATACAATGTGGGGAAAATTTACATACAAGATTATGCCTTTCGATCTCACCAATGCCCTAGCAACATTCCAATAATTGATGTGCACAACCTTTAAAGACTACTTGCAGAAGTGGTTTGAGGTATTCATTGATGATTTGTATGCACACTCTCGATGGGTGGACCATCTAGCCTGCTTAAGGAAGGTATTCGAGTGATGTCAATTATATCGTATATCCTTGAATACTTTAAAGTGCTAATTTTGGGACAAACATGGTTTGATATTGGGACACATTGTCTCAAAGAATGGTATATCCACAGATGATAGCAAGGTTAAGTTAATATTGGAGTTGCCAACACCCACTAGTTACAAAGGTGTGTAAAAATTTATGGGCCACGTGGGGTATTAACGCCGCTTCATAATTTTCAATGCTGAAATCGCCAAACCATTGTAAAAGCTACTCATTATCTTTGAATGGACTGAGGAATGCTAGGAAGCATATGATCGGCTGAAGCAGGCATTGGTTAGCGTGCCAATTCTATAATCCCCGAATTGGGACCTCATATTTCATGTGCATATTGATGCATCAAACTTTGCTATTCAATGTGTACTAGCCTAGCCTAGTGAGTTGAAATTGGACTATACACTCTGCTTTGCTAGTAGTCGTCAATGATGTAGAGGTGAACTACACTACCACAAAGAGAGAAGGATTGGCCATGGTTTACACTGTTAAGAAGTATCGACATTACCTATTGGCCCAAAAATTCGTATTTTTCATGGACCATCAAGCCTTATAGAATAAGCCTTACACCACGGGAAGAATCACATGATGGTTACTATTATTGTTGGAATTTGACTTTACAGTTACGGTAAGGAAAGGGACACAACATGTGTTAGGCCGATCATATGTCAAGAATTCCAAATGGAGAACCAGCAATTCGTGTCAAAGATGTTCTTGATATTTGTTTGTTCAAACTGGACATGGTACCCGAATGGAGCGAGGAGATATCTGATTATCGAGCTCATGGTTTTTTGTAGGAAATACCCTTGAACAAAGTTAAAATGTGACGGCTTATCAAGCTTCTACACCTTATCAATTAATTTGCCGGTAGTGGAACTATATAAACTAGGTAGAGATAATGTGCTAAGAAGATGTGTGAGAGAAGATGAGTTCATACGATATTGGATGAAGCTCATTCAAGGATAGCAGCATGCAAGCATTTTAATGGAAAGATCACAACTCGCTAGGTACTTCAAGCCAGATTATGGTGGCCTACGTTATTCGGAGATGCCATAGAATTTGTCAAGAGGTGCAAAGAATGTCAGCGTTTCTTTATCCCCCACAACAAAGGGACAAAATGACACTCACCCCTATTATTGAAAGACAATAACCCTTCAAAATATGGGGAGTAGATTTTCTTGGACCTATTAGTCCCACAGCACACCCATCACAAGCCCAATATGTGATCGTGGCCATAGACTATTTCACCAAATGGGTAGAAGCCAAAACCTTGAAGTGAGCTAATGCACGAACAACATCAAAATTCTTATATATGCAAATTATCTTAAGGTTCAGTTGCCCATTAGAATTAGTTAGTGATGCGGCTCAAATTTTATTAATGAGGTGATCGATCATTTACTTGTGCGAGATTCTTAGTGGTCCATCAAAAATCATCACCTTATTATCTAGAGGCTAATGGTCAAGTAGAGAGTACAAACAAAATTTTGTGTACTATCTTGACAAAAACCTTGGTCGAATGGACTGGGAACATAAGCTGATAGCAGCCCTATGGGAATATTGAACATCTTATAAGGTAGTGATGGGATACACTCCCTTTCGTCTTGCTTATGGTGTTGAGGCAGTAATTCCTATGGAATACCTAGTTCCAAGCTTAAGGATTGCAGTACAAGGACGTCTGACAATAGAGAATGCATTAGCTGAAAGGCTAATCGACTTAGAGAAGCTTGATGAGACTAGGCTAATAGCATCACATGGACTTATTGTCGAGAAATTACGTAGGAAGCATTGGTTTGACAAAAATCTAAAACAGAAAGAACTGAAAACAAGGGGCCCCACCTTGTCCTCATGTATGGCATAGGAAGCAACAGGAAAAAGAAACTTAAATATAGAGGACTAGGACCCTTTCGAGTGTCTAAGATCACACCTCAGGGGTCGGTCAGAATTGAGACAATTGACGACATACAGATGGAGGGTTACATCAATGGAAGCAAACTTATAAAATATTATGGACCACTGACCCAAGAGATGCTCTTGCAAGAACATCTATTAAAACAACAAGAACAGCTCGCAAAGGAAAAAATCCAATAAGCTCAAGAAGAGGCTAAGGCAAGGGAGGACAAAGCTAAACAATTACTCCAGAAGAGGATGTTACACATCAACATGGCGTCCTTGACTTTCTCGGACGAAGAGGAACTGAACATTGAGCCAAAACAACTCATGGTGGAGCTCTCTATAGCTAAAGTCCATGCAACAAGCATTGCACTAATGGATACGAGATCAAGTCATAATTTGATCTCATATGAGACATGGAAAGCCTTAGATAGACCATCTCTTGAACCCATGGATGCACAAGTATGCAGTGTACACTTGATAACTATGAAAGTTGAGGGATTTTTAAGTGTTAATATTTCCATAAGAAATAATTCCTTGGTTGGGAAAGTGTTTGTCATGCGTGCAGGTTCCATGGAAGAGGAAATAATTCTAGGACAATCCTGGATCTGCGCCAGTAAATGCAATATCCATGAGGGCGATTAGGTCATGTCCATACCCTTATGGAGCCTCACAAACAGAGGGAAACAGATCATGATTGACAAAAAAAGGACACGGAATACAGTAACATCATCAACTCATAAAACAAAATAAGCATCAGTCCCACAAAGCCTACACAAACAATACCCAAAGTCATACAGTACACAGAAGTGGGTACCCAAGGTTCAACTCAAAAACTAACCCCACAAGAAGGAGAAGAAGAATCATATGGGGATAATAAGAAAAATTCACAAAGGAATCAAAAGTCGGACTTAGCCTACATAAAGAAATTGGCAAGACTCTAGACGACCAATATTCCACTAGGCTTTCATAAGCAATGGGACCGAAAAAATTTACTACGAGCACAAGGATACTACCAAGGAAATACGGCAGTGTGGGTACCCAAACCCTGCTTAGTGGCCACCATCACAAGAAGTTTTGATAACAAAGGAAAGAGTAGTAAAAGCATATAGCATCAACTCCCAACCAATGCTGAAACTGCACCAACATTGGTGTAGAGGAAGAAAACTTAACAAGATGGGTTGGGAATTTCTAAAGTAATGTCAGTAACCACTTTGATCACAAAATTGAACAAGGGCCCTAAAGGTAGAAACAAAGAAGTTCAAAAAAGGGACACGGAGAAAAACCCCCAACAACAAGACCTAGTATTAACATTGTCCAATTGGGTGGAAGGAAGAATCAAAAACTCCCACACGAAGCTAAAACACCTGTAGCAACACTTATCTAGAACTACCAAGGTGTCACCTTGGTTTTCATAGAAATAAAAGATGAAGGTATCCATTTGTTGCACAATGGATACAAGGTAAACTGGATATCATTCTCTCATTTGATGCATGTTTGAATGATTGAGCATGAAGGGAAAAATAGAAGGTATCAATCTTGCACATTCATAATCCAAAAAAGTTCACGCCATGAAGTGATCCAAAAATGCCATGCTGTGAACTAGTTCAAAACAGTTCACGCCATGAGCCAACCGTAAAAAGTTCATGCTCTGAACTGGTTCAAAAACGTTCACGCTGTGAAATAATCATTTCTCACACGGGATAATTGAAAGATGCCACGTGGCTTTTTTCATTAAGGCAGCCACCACCCTGTCAAATGGCTGCGTTATTAAATTAAAAATTATTTCCTTTCTCATCATTTTGTGTCATGTGTCCATTGCTGCTTGCTTAGAGCTCCCGTTTCCAATCATTGTGTGCATCATATTCCTTGGATTTCCTAATTATAATCGACGGTCATCGATTAAGGTGTGGGATCTTGGTCCATTTCTTGTTTCCTTTTCGTATTCTTTTTCCTTTTTTATTTTGATTTTGATATTTAAGTTTAATCAATATCTTCTCGTTAACAATCTTGTACATTAGTATCACTTGATTCAATGGTTTTTCTAAATAATTCCTTGTGGTATCATCACTTGCACACATCATATCTTTTTGATAACAAAAACATGAAAAACGATATAATAACATAAATCTGCACCTTCACGCTTCACTGAAGTTTCACGACAACGGGACTATACAAAATTGCAATTTCACAAAACCATTGTAGACTGACAGAACCTCATGTCATGAAACAACTGTAGCCTCCTAGAACCTAATGTCACGAAACCATTGTAGTCGAACGGAACCTCATGTCATGAAACCACTGTAGTCTCCTAGAACCTAATGTCACGAAACCACTATAGTCTCCTAGAACCTAATGTCACGAAACCACTATAGTCTCCTAGAACCTAATGTCACGAAACCATTGTAGTCTCATGGAACCTAATTTCATGAAACCATTGTAGTCTCACAGAACCTGATTTCATGAAACCACTGTAGTCTCACGGAACTTGAGTTCACATACCACATCTCACATGATTCTGTTTTATAGAACTCCCTTTCATGTAAATCTCACACGATTCCGTTTCACAGAACTCCCTTTCATGTAACCATCTTTCACGGGAGTACCCAAATCTGTAATTTCATGAAAATACTATAGTCTCACGGAACCTGATTTCATGAAACCACATCTCATGGGATTCCGTTTCACGGAACTCTCTTTCACGAAACTTGAGTTCATGAAACCACTTCTCACGGGATTTTGTTTCATGGAACTCCTTTTCACATAACCGCCTTTTACGAAACCTCATCTCATGAAACCACATCTCACAGGATTCCATTTCATGGAACTCCTTTTCACGTAACCACTTTTCATGGAACCTCATTTCATGAAACCACCTTTTACGGGACAACTTCTCTTCACGACCTGCCGGTTCACGGTACTACTAAGACCCTACACATTCACACCAAAACATTCACCTATCAATTAACATACCTTGTTATTACTCCTACACTAACACACTTCTCATCTCAACTAACCAGTTTACCAATTAAAAAGAAATAAAAAAAGACGAGAAATGGTACCTAACCCATCAATCTAGAGATTGATGTACTTTTCATGTACAAATGTCGGCCTTGGAAATAGAAGCTGTAGAGACCCCAATAGCCACCCAAGCTAGTGCTACAGGCTCCCTAACAAGTCAGAAGAAGAAACTAGCGTGGGTACCCAAACTAAATTACTTAGGCCCATATGCACAAGCCTTCCATGGGGCCATCATCAGTAAGGAATCCCTTACATCCCATGGAAAGATCGCAATGCATTACCAGAGCCCGAAGTGCCTCCAAATCCTGGAAAAGGCAGAGGTCAAGGAGAAGCTAGAGAAAGTGGGCTTAGGGAGAATGGTGCAAATTCTTCCAAGGAGCATTGACACAGAGCTCTGTGCTGGAGTATATCAAGACTTATGACAAGGGCACCAAATGTGGCACCGTCATGAAGGCCGACGGTATAACAGAGCAGCTCCTAGTCACAAAAGAACTTATTCGTGATGCTCTACAACTCCCACCAGCAGTTAAAGTCCATGCCCACACATTCGACAAAATGCATCTAGATGCAATGCATTTTTATAACTCCAATGGGTGAGAGTACGAGAATATCTGGGATGAGGCTACAGAGAAAGCCTACAAAGCTATGTCACTGATAATGCATGTCAAGCCAATGGATCGATACAACAAGGTCCCGTTGAACAGGATCGCTAAGGTACATGAAGAGAAGGAGGAGGACTAGGCATATTATATTCATAGAGATATGGAGAACTATCTGAAGGCCCACCAATCCAAAATATGCAACTCATACCTCCTAACCCAAGTCCTAAATCCTATGGCAAAAATGCCTCTCTAGAGCCCAAACCAGCAGAGCAACAATTGACACTGCTGCCAGAGCAACCACCACTAACAGCTGAAGAAATGTAAGAGGACCAAGTTGTCCTAGTGGAGACCCAAGCCAATATGAAGGAGACACGGAAAGGGAGAAAGTTGTCCTAGTGGAGACCCAAGTTGTCCTAGTGGAGACCCATGCCAATATGAAGGAGACACGGAAAGGGAGAAAGAAGAAGATAGATAAGAAAATGAGGGGCATCATCCTAGACATAGCTACAAAATCACGAAGACTAGAGGTTGAGGTGGCACTGGAAATCAGAAAATACTAGAAAGCATTGGCAGAGCAAGAAGCCCCAATCAGCCAGGCCACTCAAGAGCAACCACAGCAAGTTACTCCCCCGATGAGCCTGGCAGCACAACTGATTTTTACAAACCTTAAGGATTCCTCTTTGGCAGACACACTGACAGAGATAGAGCTCAAACAAGCAGCATCAATTCTAATACAAGCTGAAGAAACACAAGGCATTTAGGCAGCAGCTCAAGTGCATGAACCAACAGCCCATAGTAATACAAGCAAAAGACCAAGAAGTGCAGAACCATCAAGCCCAAGCAAACGAAGGCGTTTGGAAGATGAGGGAAGAATACCCCAGCTGTCCTTCCTACAAAACATTGACTATGAACAGTTCATGCAAGAAACAATGGAAGGTTTGGATGAATTGTTAAACCTGCCACATGCTAGACTAGAAAAAAGTGCAAGAACAAGTGCACCATGGGAGTAGGAGCAAAAAGTCTAGTGTTGCCACCTCCTCAGAACACACATGCTCCATAATCATAACGCTGCCCTTTTGAAGCAGGTTAATGAGTCAAACACACAAGTGTGAACCTTAAAGGACCACTTAGCAGCAGAGCAAAGGCCACACAAGTGCGAACCTTAAAGGACCACTTAGCAGCAGAGCAAAGGCCACACACCGAGATGTCATAATAAAAATCTTGAAGGCCACGAAGGAGCAAGAGACTAGATACAAGGCACTGGAGAGCAATAATGTGGTCCTTAGCCAAACCATTGTACAAAGGATCAAAGAAAATATAAACTTCAAGAAGGCAAAGTTAGAATAAGCTAAAGAGAAACTCTATTTTGATGCCATTAGTGCTAATAAGGTCGAAATGCAAAGGATGGTATTAGCACACCAAGAAGCAATGGCACAAATCACATAGCAATTACAAGACAGTGAGAGGATAGCTGCCAAAAGGCTCCAAAGAATCACAAAAGCTCAAGAAAGAGAAGCAATAGCTAGGCATGCCCAAGAGGAAGCAACCCAGAGATTCTATGAATTGGATGCTATAAGGATGGTTCGTGAAACTGCAATATGAAATCTCCTCAACAAATATGACTATTGTCTACAAGAGTTGAAATGCCAGTTGGTGATACAAGACCGAAGTCAATGGGCGGAGCTTACAGACGACCTACCCCTACTCCTTGAGCATGCCTTGGAGTTAGGTCAGTTTGCCAATAACTCCTTGGGCCCCTCCTCAAACTCTCACCATGTTTATGTCTAAACTAATCCTCTCTTTACTTAAATATGATATAAATCTAAACTAATCCTCTCTTTACTTAAATATGATATAAATCTATCTTAAGACCTAGGCCTGGGTGAACAACACTCATTCAGTAGAATATTGAATGCGATGCTGACCCTACAATAATAATGGGAATTTTACGAGGGGACATAGTCTTAACTAATCCACAAGATATCTTCTGTTACCCATTACATCCTATTGTGTTAAACCTTTGTATTTGGTGTTGGTGGGTACTCCAAAATTATGAGATTCTGGACAACAGTGTCAAAAAATTAAACTTGTTTGTTCCAGATGACATTCCCGAGACATCGACCAACTATGAAGTGGTAGCACATTGCTATCAGTGATTGCTATCAGTGGGGATTATGAGCCATGGGTGGATCAAAGTTTACAATACTCACCAACATCTTAACTTATGTGACTCTACCTTATATCACCCTTTTGGAATTCTAAAGCTATACTCTAATATCTACAAACACTTAGAATCCATGTTAACCAATGTACAATAATACAATTTTGATGCTACCCATATTAAATATCCTAGCATAAATCCTGAGGATATCCCAAACCTACAAGAGCTTATGAAATCTCACAAGCCTAGCCACCCACCCCCTCGCACAGGTCATGGTCAAGAAGAAACCTCATCTTCATCTGCAATGAACTAAACCGAATGAATTTGGTTAGACTACAAGGGGGACGGACAGTAAATCTACTTATCCATCTCTCGATCTGAATCAATTAAAAACTTCGTGGACCAATTCCAGTTTTTAATCAAAGAATAGACTAGTGGAACTAAACTAGTTTTTCCTGACCAAACTCACCAAGAATCTAGTTGGACAATCAGACTGAATGATGGGTAGATTACTCTGAGATGAGAGATCAAGGATCCTCATTATGAAACTGGAAATTATGAAAAAAGGGTTTTTGGAACCAATCTCAAATTGGAATTTTACTTGCATTGGAATCTCTGTTTTTTTAATTCAAAGGACTGTTTTACGCCAGATGATGGTGGAAGTTCATCATTGGAACTGGTGGGGAGTCGTCAAGGGACGTCGCTTGCGGCAAAGCCTGTCGAGGTCTTGACTAGTATCAGTACGGTTAAAATGGTGCGCTTTCGGTACGATGGGCAAGGGGGGACTGATGAGGCGGTCCCTAAGTGAAGTGCTAGGACACCTAAGGAGGAGGATCCTAGAGGGTTCTTACCAGGCGATGCATGGGCTCACGGTTTCTAGGACACCCATGTGTACGCCGAGGAAGATTTTGGATGGACTAAAAGGAAAGATTTTTGGGAACCAAATTTTGATACTAGATCTCGGTGGTTGGCCAGCACAGCAGCTAGTCTTCAACGAAGAGTCCAAAGGATATTATTGTAATACAATGGACTCAGAATTTTTGAAAATGATGATCAAAAATATTATGATTTCTATTGAAGGATTGTTTTTAAAGCCTGTCGAATCTGTTATAAATGGTAATTTCATATTGGGTGTGTACGTGGTATGCCTACCTTTATTTTTGCATGAATCGCCGGCTAGGGGGTCTGGGAACTCTTTTCCTCGGTACACAGGCAAAAACACAACCAAATCTTTAAAAAGGAGTCCCACCAATATAGTGGTCGGTTGGTTGGCTAACCCATGGGCCAGATGGAGTAGGCTGGATCGGAGGATTCCTGATGAGAAACAACTAGATACGATTAGTTACGTTAACTCAAGGATGTTTTGTTGAAGACTTAAAAAATAAGTGTCGCTTGGTTGCAAAGGGCAACAGAAATGGAAGGATGTTTACTTTGGATGTGAACATGCCTGAGATAAAGGCATCCATGTTTGCATATGGAACAGGTGTCATTTGGAGATATTGACATATGGCACAAGTGCATTGGTCATGTGAGTTTATAGCAACTGAAGTCTATGTAGGCCCAAAATATTATTTTGCAAGTTCGCCAAAGTTTAAGGTTGACGGTATGCATAAGGTATGTGAAGCATGCCAAACATGCTTTCCCACATGAAAAGCATGTCAGTGCAAGGCCATTGGATGTCATACATTCAGATGTATGGGGACCAACCAAGACTGCAACAATTGCAGGTTGCAGGTACTATGTTACATTCATTGATGTGACCACACTAGGAAAGTGTGGGTTTATTTCATGAAGGAGAAAAGTGAGGTGTTTGCTCACTTTCAGAGATTTAAAGCCTTGGTCGAGAAGAAAAAAGGCATGCAAATAAACTGCCTAAGATCAGATTGTGGGGGAGAATATTTCTCCAATGAGTTCTCTGATTTCTTGAAAAAGCAGGGAATCAAGAGGCAGTTTACGTGCAGGTACACTTCCCAACAGAATGGTGTTGCAAAAAGGAAAAATAGGCACATTGTAGAAGTAGCACATGGCTTGATGGGCTAAAAAGAATATGCCACATTACTTTTTCGCAGAAGTAGTAGCAACTGCTATGTACATTATGAACAGGACCCACTACAGCTATTCATGGTATGACTCCTGAACAGAAGTTTATAGGCGTAAGACTAGATGTGTCGTCTCACTTTGGTTGTATTACATATGTACAAAGTTGGATCCAAAGGCAGAGAAATGCATCTTCATTGGTTATGCTATGGAGCAAAAAGGTTATAAATGTTATAACCCTACCACTCGTGAGATGAGAGTAAGTAGAGATATTATCTTTGATGAGATGAGTAGCTAGTATGCACCAGTAGTGAAGGCAACAGAAGATGGAGATGTAAGAACTGCTAATGATGTATCACGAAAAGAGAAGAAAAAGGTAGATCAACCTTTTGTGCCTGATCTGTCTCAGCATGTCATTCATATGTGGTTGTTGGGGTGACTCTAGTGGCTCTGAGCAGAGCCTTCATGAGGAGCTTGGCATTTCGTTTGTGATTACTCCTAGTGTACGAAGAACTAGGGTTGTTTTGAGGACAGCTGGCAGTGATCAAGGTGTACGCAGGTCTACAAGGGTTAGATACCCTGTTGACAGGTTGAGATATGATGGATATATAGCCCATCATTATGCTTACATTATAAAAGCAATACTGGATGTTGAGCCCACTTGCTTTGAGCAGGCAATTGGAAATAAGAAATGGGAAGATGCCATGGATGAGGAGATGGTAGCATTGGATGCAAATGCAACATGGGAGTTAGTGCCTTTGCCTAAGGAAAAGAAGGCAATTGGATGTAAGTGGGTGTATAAAGTCAAGCACAATGCTGATGGTTCACTGAGTAGGTACAAGACATGATTGGTTGCCAAGGGCTATGCGCAGACTTATGGCATAGACTATGAGGAGACATTCAACCCGATTGCAAGAATGGCAACCGTGAGAGCTGTCATTGATATGGCTGTAGTGAAGGGTTGGTCTTTACATCAAATGGATGCAAAGAATGCTTTCTTGCATGGTGATTTGCAACAACAAGAAGAAGTGTACATGATGCAGCCCACCAGGCTATGAGAATGATGCACATCCAGATTTTGTGTGCAGGTTACGCAAAGCCTTGTATGGCTTAAAGCAGGCACCGAGAGCATGGTCAAATAAGATCGGGGAGTATCTTGCTACCATTGGATTTCATACATCCAATGCAAATTTTTCACTATATGTGAAAAAGACAGATAGAGGGATCATGCTATTAGTCATCTATGTGGATGACTTGATTATCACTGGTGATAGTGATGCAGACATACATGATGTCAGGATACTTTTGAAGGAGAAGTTTGAGATGAAGGATTTGGGTGAGTTGTGGTATTTCTTGGGCATAGAGGTGGTGAGATCACCTCATGGCATTTTGCTATTGTAGAGGCAGTATGGCTTAGACATGTTGTCCAAGTATGGTATGACAGACTGTAAGCCTATTTCAGTGCCATTGGAGCAGAATACAAAGCTTTCTGCTGATACAGGTGAGCTTTTGGAGGACCCCACTACATACATGCATATAGTGGGTAGTTTGATCTACATGACCATTACAAGGCTAGACTTGAGCTATGTTGTTGGACTTATGAGTCAGTTTATGTAGGCCCCTAGGAAGCCACACTTGGATGTGGCTAGATGGATCCTTAGGTACATAAAGTCCATAGTTGATTATGTACTTTTCTATGAGACTGGTACAAAGATACAGTTGCATGGGTACACAGATGCTGATTGGGCTGGTAATATTCAGACATGATATCTACCAATGGTTTTATGTTCTCATTTGGGAGTGCTGCTATGAGTTGGAGCAATAAGAAGAAGACAACAGCTGCCTTGTCCAGTATAGAGGCAGAGTACAGGGGTGTTGCTATGGCAGCTTGTGAGGTAGCTTGGTTTTAGAAACTACCTGGTGACATTGGAGAGCCCATGGATAGGACAGTTTTCATATATTGTGACAACGTGAGCTGTATACAGTTGGCCAGTAACCCAATCTATCATGCTAGAATGAAGCACATTAAGGTGCATTATCACTTTATGAGGGATAAGGTTCTAGCAGGAGATGTAGATATGGTATATGTCAGCACAAAGGATCAGGTGGCTAACATCTTCACAAAGGCATTGGGCACAGAGAAGCTCCACAGGTTTAGGAGCTTACTTGGAGTGTAGTGTGTGGAGTTGAGCTCGAGGGGGAGTGTTGAGATATCGAGCTCAACTAGTGCTATGGTGGACATTGATGACCCGCCTGGGTGATAGCTTCCGCAGCTACACTGCTGGCATGGTTGGTGAGATTATGGGTAATATGAGGCCAGTGGGATGACAGGCTGTGTGATAGCCATTTTGGATTACTAGAGACTGTCATAGTTATAGTGCCAGCTCATTTAGTCAGGTTCATGTTATGGACCGACCCTTGTATGTTGTAGTAGTTGAGTACTAACCCATATAGTGTGTACTCTTATCTTTATGTTATGTTGGTTGAGTAGAGAAGAAGAAGATAGAAGAAAATTCAGCTATCCATCTCTCTCTCTCTCTCTCTCTTGTGTCTTGCTCTCTCTTGTGTATGTATGTTTGCTTGCTAGGGTTTGAAGCTCTCCCTCTCCCCCACATTCTCTTTATACACAAGAGAACATCCCTTGAGAGTGCCCCATGTCCCTATTATATAGGAGGGCCCTCAAGTGACTCTTGACTCTCCATTTCCATGTGTAATTGGTTACCTGACCCCAACCTCAACCCAAAGTTAGACCTAACCCTTGCCGTCCCACCAGAGCATGTTCCCATGCTCCCATGCTCACATGCCTAGGGTGGGTTAGCCTAGGATATGCACATATAATGTGCACATAACAATGATGATAGCTAATATGCACAAAAATAGAAACCTAAAAGCGTAAAAAACTTATCTTAAATAGAGTGGAAAAAAGCTACCTATTACATGACATAATAATCAAAGACATAATACATGCTTTGAAAAGTAATACTCAAATTGTATTTCCTAGCAAGGCAAGAATGTGTAGTACTTAGCAAATTCCACTGCTGAGATAACCACACCAACAATGGGAAAGTGCTCCAAGCATCCATGACACTGGTTGTTCTGCCACTTGACATAATAGGTGTGTTGTATATAAGAGTAGATGTGCTCTCTAAAAGATATAGTGAAGAATACACGATACTGAGGATAATGATACTAACAAAAAGTTTACAGTTTTAAATCCACAACAATGTCATACCATTAATTTACAAATCCCTACCCCACCTAAATTCTGTTTGTAAGGGAGTAAAAAGTAATATTAATTTTCAAAAGAGACAATCCAAAGATTTTGAATGTTTAAAAAAACATTATATGCCTTTCCTAATTTTGTAGAAAATCAAAAGTATAGTTCATTTCTAAGTTTTTAGTGGAAACACATATTACTATCATTGTAAACATGAAAACATTATATTTACCTCCTCACTTTGGTCCCTCAATCTAAAAGTAAGGAAAAACATGAAATATTGAGTCTTTATAAGTGAGGAAAGGTTTATATGTATACAATTGCTAAGTTTTTCAAACATACATTAATTGATGTGCTTGTCAAATGTTACCTTTAGCTTTATGCTTTACACATTGCAAAATATAGAGCATAAGGGGGGGGGGGGAGAGAGAGAGAGAGAGAGAGAGAGAGAGAGAGGAGGGATGGGGATGGGGTGTGGGGGGAGGATTTGAACAACCTAGATGCGTCAAAATAAATTACATTTATTCCTTTCCATCTAGATGCTACTATTCAATAGATTTGCTCAAATATTAGATGGTGTATGATATTTAATCCTTTAGATTATTATTAGTGGTATGACAATAGATTTGCTCAAATATTCTATGGTGTATGATATTTAATACTTTAGATTATTATTAGTGGTATTTGTCATTGTCATATGTGACCCGCATGGAGTTGGTGTGTTGATCATTAAGAGTATGGTGTTTGAGGTTCTTGTGGATGTCTATTTCTATAATTCACCCTCCAAATATAGTTCATTACAATAGCTAAGAACTAAAAACAAGTGGTATTGTTCAAGAGGTAAAGCAAAAGGAAGGTGACATTTTTTTAATTTATTTTCTGGGAGAAATTGTCGGAAAAAGATAAAGTTTCATGGTGTTATGTCATAGAATATTTGAACGTGCTTCTCACTCAGCTGGTGGGGCGCTTAACAAGCTCATCACAGTGCACTCACAGCTTAGAAAAATGCGTGGAAATTGTGGACAGGCAGGCGATCATTACTTCCCGAACTCAAAGCAAATCCAACTTTTCCTCTTTTTCTCACGTTGACACGGAAGATCCAAATGCCACTCATTGAATATCCCAAAAGATATAATCCAAACTAAGTGCATTTCTAGAGACCTCCTCCTGATCCAGATTCCATTCAGTGGTGGGTATACAATGCAAACTCAAAAGTGCAAGTGCATTTCTAGAGACACACTTTGGATATGCTCTTGATCCAGATTCTATTATACGTAGGGGAACCATGGTTTCTTAAATGAGAAAAAGGCAAAATGAAGGCATTTCGTCAACGAGGCGTTTCGAATATGCCATTGATAAATAATGGATATTGACCAAGCTATTCAGAAGAAGCTTGACAGCATAACTTAGAAGCTACAAACGAGTAAAATTTGAAAAATAAGTATGTACATGAAACATGTACCAAAATATAAAGGCGAATTTTTAATGGGAAGAAACACTAACTTCCAAGTTCCAAGGTCCAAACATATATGCGGCCCTACAAGTGAGATCCTAAGCTACTTAGAATCAACACCCTCCATGATTATTAAGAGAACCATGGGTCCATGTGTCAAAAGCATGAATGTGGTCTATGATGTCTATGGAAGTCAATGTTTGTGCACAAAAGACAGCGAAGCTTTGAGGAGTAGCAATACTTGCTAAGTAAGGCACTGCAATGAAATTTTAGTCTGCTCCACCCTCCCAAAAAAAGAGATCCTTCATTAGTCATAAAAGAGAAACGTCTGAGTAAAGTGAATTACAAAACTAGCCGCCCCAAGGGGGAGCCTATTGTGTACAACCCTCCAAATAAGTTTTTAAAAAAACACAAGAGGGACATCCCTCTCCGGTGGCCACTCTCAAAGATGGAGACTACATGTGGGGAGGGGGAGGGAATCATAATTGGGACCACGTAATACCTAGATGTTTAATTATCACACTCTGCAGTGAGATGAAGGGGCCCAAACTTCACAAAAGAAAAAAAAGAACAAAGGTATGCTGCAGTGCCACTGCATTCACTCTAAGTCACCTATGAGGTCCTCCAGCATCCTCTCACAAAGTGTGGATAAATTTATAAAGTGGCATATTCCATAGCAAAAGAAAATGATGATGTTTAGGATGAACGGTTCTTTTCAGACTTTTCAGAGACCTTCAAAACTAGTTTTTAGCAGTGAATATGCGCATCAATGAAAAGGGTATATCAAGTATACAAATGGCACTCTAGGTCTCTCTTTACTACAATCTCATCAGCCATATTGCTATGTCTCTCTCTCTCTCTCTCTCTCTCTCTCTCTCTCTCTCTCTCTCACACACACACACATACACATAAGCAAATGTGCATGCATGAAGAAGACGAGTTACCTCTCTATAATAATATTACACTCTCTCTCTCTCTTGTTGGGTATTTCGGAGTCTCTTGTGTGTGTGTCCGCCTTGTGTTTGTGCATGTCTTGCCATATATGTGTGTACCCATGTTTGTATGTCCATCTTGTCCAGTGTGTATCCACTTATGTGTATGTGTGTGTGAACCACCTTTTTAAGAGGTCATAATAATATCTAGATATTTATGTGTTTGATGACCTAAGCAATGATGTCAAGAAGAGAACCTTTGTACTTATAAAAGGTGTACTTCATTAAAAAATCAACTAATACAATCATCTATCACATCAATTAGTCATGTACTCTTTCTCTCTCTATCCTTGTGTTTCTCTATATCCCACTGACTACTCCAACATAGTGACCATCATGGCTCCCATAGCCTACACAAATCCTAATCCTAGGCCCTTAAACCTTCAATTGGTATTAGAGCCTCGATGGTCACTGCTCTGCCCAACTCCCTTGCGCCTACTTGGTTAGAGCATAGTGCCTTCTCTTCTGTTGTTCGCTGGCAACATTGGTGTGCCTCGATAGCTTCTTGTTGAGTTGAATTGATAGCATGTCTAGAGAAACTAAAAACATAGAAATATTATCATGATTGACATAGAGACAAGATATAAGAGACTAGAGAGAGAGAGATAGGCGAGAGAGATAGACAAGATATAAGAGACTAGAGAGAGAGAGAGAGAGAGAGAGAGAGAGAGAGAGAGAGAGAGAAAAGTAGTCTATAGCTTTATAATTTCAGCTATGACTTTACATTGCATAGCCACGATCAATAAGAAGGTTATGTATGTTAAAGTGTGGGCCTGAATATAAATACTTCATCTTGAATCTCACACAAGAATCTACAACATGAGAGGTCTTCAGCTTACATCGTGAATATGTTGGAATATGTTGAGTTTGAACTATTCCAACTCCCCCCTTCGACCGAAACAGCTCTAGGTAGATTTCGGGGTGCCTCAATACGTGGCACCCTATTGACCCCAGTAGCCGGTCATCCGGCTTTGGGACTTAGAAATTTTTCTAAGTTCGAGTGCCATGTCCAAACATTGGTCCATACGAAATGTTGCAAACATATGTAGACACATGTTTAGACGACACGTTGTCGTGCCATGGCACGTCTATGATGTGAAACCGTGCATGTGAGGCCATCAAATACACATCCAGATGCATGAGGTTATGTGCCGTGACGAGTCATTATATGATGCCATGTACATATGTTCATATTGTATATAAGGTTCAATAAGACAAGCTGAGGCTGAGTCAAATCTAGGAGTTTTTGTATATGAGTGTGGAGGGTGATGGTTCTGCTAAATGGTATCGATTGGGTCAAATCAGTGAATCTTATGGAATGCAAACATGAG
The DNA here is from genome assembly GCF_041138505.1 of Cibotium barometz. NCBI lineage: Eukaryota > Viridiplantae > Streptophyta > Polypodiopsida > Cyatheales > Cibotiaceae > Cibotium > Cibotium barometz. Next base: position 45,047,618 of record NC_141073.1, on the reverse strand, counting down.
GGTATGCCAATGCACAAAGGGATGTATTTATGAAGATATGGGAAAATACTTGAATGAATAATTGGGGAGTCTATAAATCACATGGCCAATATGATGATTTATACACTATGGAGGCATCAAAAAGTAATGGAGACTCAATGGACATTGCAGTGTCGAGAAACTTATTGAATGTGGGGGAATTAAAATAGGTGAATTACTTTGCATTGAGAACTTTAACCTTAATGCTAAGGTTATGCTTTGCAATGAGAATTCTAACCTTAATGTTAAGGTTAGAAGCAATACATAAGGAGTAGCATACGTGGAAAAGGGAAGATATGTCTTGGAGCAAGCGCAGCAATTTGTAATTGGAAAATCCGCATCAATAGCTGGAAAAAGGTGGTAAGGGGGCCGAGTTCTCCGCGGGAAAAAGGTGAGAAAACCAGAGGCGACGACGGCGAGTGCAGAGTGAGGAATAAAAAATTCTGAGAAAGGAGGAACAGCGTCCATCCAACCAGAGTCTTTAATCCCAAGGAGGCTGCTTCTGTTTATGGCGTGTAGGAGTTAGAATTGTAGAGAAAAATGAGTGCTATCCAATGATAAGATTTTTATTATATACTTGTATTCTGTCTTCCGCGGTCTGCAGCGAAGCCGCCGTCAGAGGAATAGAGAAAAATCGATGAAAATCTCACCTTGCTCTACTCACAGTTAAGTGGGTTTTTTTTTACTTTGAATATTATGATCAACGATTTGGAAAATCGTATGTTTGGTAAACCTTTAAAGGATTTGAAGAATGGGAAGTTCTTGGGACTTGGAGAATTGTGGAAATAAAGCATCAAAAACACATTAAGGTTCCGGAAGGTTGGTTTACTTCCTACTCGATCAGATTTTTGGAATTCAAGCCATGGAATTTTCTAAATCTCATGAGCATGTTAAAGCTATGCCAAATGCTATATTTTACTTGTGAGATGTTAGAATATTAAGGCAGGTTTCAGATGATAAAGTGCATCTCGAAATAATGGTTTTTGGAAGGCACTGGGTGTTAAGGATGTAACTGGTCACATGTATATTGGAAAAATTGGAAGGATTTGTTATGCCCACATGTGAATGGTTCAAAGGATTTCATGCAATTCTGTGCAATCATCAGGATGAATTCAAGGATGTATTGAGGCAAGTTGACACAAGTAATTGTCATTGGAAATAGTGATGTTCAATACTCCTTGGGAAATTTTGTACGTGAGTTTCCTTGTTGGATTTGACATTCACTCTCACAGCTAGAAGTTTCGTACTTTCCTGGCTGTACCGCACACTTCACGACAAACATTTGGTGAACCCGACGTGAAACTGCTGGGGTGAGAGTGTGGTGAAATATACAGGGAAGCTATGGCTGAGAATTCTGAGGGTCAGGGGGTTCATTTTGACCCCGGAGTTATGCAGATGTTTCAAATGTTTACCATGTACATGCAACAGCAACAAGCTGCTGAGAGGGGACAGATTTCCACGACCAAGGCATTACAATCAATTGTGAAAAAGGTGGATCAATTTGATGGGAAGGACATTACAAAGTACCTGCGTAATTATATAAAGGAGATGGAGCTAAACAGGGTGACTGAGGAGGATATGGTTCGAAGTTTCGATCTGGTATGCGTTCCTGAAATAAGAGAGCGTATAAAAGGATTGCAGACAGCACAGGGTGGCAGAAATTGGGAAGAGTTCAAGCTTGCTTTAAAGGATGAATACTTCATGGAGGATTCTGAGCGAGTGACCAAACAAACTTTCTTGGAATGGGTCACAAAACCTAAAATGGGAATTTCTGCCACAGAATTGCTAAGGGAGTTTGAGAAGCGTTATGCCCAGTTGTCAAGAATAGAGCGTGCAACTTTGGACAGAGAAAAGACAGAGCTCTTCTTGCAAGCAGCTGGGAAAGATCTCCAGGAGAAATTGGAAATCCTCCTTGAGGATAAGGATACAGAGCAAGGATTAAAGAGTGATTGGAATGATGTTGAGGATGCAGTCACTATGTTAGCAAAGCGGCAGCGGAGGAGGGATAAAATGGTGATGGGCTCTGCAACCCCCATAACTGCTGTCACCCCTGAGAATCTATCCAAACCAGCTGCTACAATTCCAAAGATAGATGGGCCGATGGATGAGCTTATCAAGGGTATGCGTGACTTAAAATTGAAGATGTCCAGGATTGAAGAAAAAGGTCTACCATTGGGGCAGGCTTCTATGCAAAGGCCTCAAAGCAAAGAAGGGTTTACATATAGATGCATATGGTGTGATGACCCAGAGCATGCAAAGAAGGATTGTACCAGCTATAAAGAAGCTCTTAAAAATCAACTTGTGTTTTTCAAAGATGGGAAAATCCATCTTACAGAGACTGGTCTTCCATTGAGTACAAACTTTGGGAAAGGAGGGATGAAAAAGCTGGTAGAGGATATGGCTGCTAGTCATGCCATTTCTATGGTTGAGGCAGCAACCTATGGATTAAAGGTTGGTCAATTAAAGCAGGGATTTGAGAATGATGAGGATTATGAGAATGAGAATTTTTGGCCATCAACAATGGAATTAATTGCGTCAAAGAAAGTGTCAAAGCAAGCTTTGCATGAGGCAGGTGATTGTATACGTCTTGAGACTGGCTGGGAGGAGCCTGTGGATTCTTTATCCATTCATGCCTATTGCCAAATGCCAAAATAATGAGGCACAGGTAGAGGAGAAGCGAAAAAGGGAAAATGAGGAAGGAGGGCCATCAAAAAGAGTTACACGTGGAAGTGAAAAGAAGGATCCTGGGCCATCACATATGCCTCCACAGCATAGCAGACCTCCACATGATGTTTTAATGGAAGAAGTGCCAGCAAAAATGAAGGAGAAGGGTAAAGGGAAAAGTCCACTCTACAAGCTTCAATCTGATATTGAAGTTGCAACAGATCTCAAAAAGGTACTTGAAGAAAGGATTCTAAACAGCAGGGTGGAATTCACACTAGGGGAAGTCTTGGGAATTGCAAAGAAAGAATTTCATGATGAGATAATTGATATTATACGAAGAAAAAGGCAGTCCATAATTGAATCTATTCCATCACAAGGGGAGGCAAGCACTTCCAAGACTCATGGAGTACAGGTACAGAAAAAGGAAGAGAGAGAAAATGTGGTGGAATGTAACCACTTTGCTGATGGGGCACGACAAGTGCGCTTTGTGGAAGAGGATGATGAAAAAGAAGTTCTTACAAAGAGTCATTACTCCAGGAGCCATTGGGCAAGAGCAACCACTGAAACCCTTGTCAAGATAGGTGATTTGGAAGAGCCATATGTCGCTCTAATTGATCATGGGTCTGAAATAAATCTTATGGCTAAAAATCTCTACAACAAATGTAAGTGGCCAATGGATGTGGATCATGGGTGGATGATTAAAGCAGCTAATAATTCATCTGGAGAGCTTTATGCAGCATGTCCAAATGTAAGGGTAACTATAGGGGATGTGAAGGATGATCAGAATTTCTTTGTTTAGGAGATGTCATCATATCCCCTCATTCTTGGGCAACCCTACATTACAGTTGTAAGGATGGAAACAAAGGTTTTGGATGATGGTTCAGCTTATGCAAGAATAAGGAGTAAAGATGGCAAAAAAGCTGTTCAGTTTTTGACAGTTTGCATTAATCATGAAAGGAATCGTGAATCTCTTCGGGCACAGTCACTCCCAAAGATAAACAGAGAGTTCATGAATTACAGGGAGATGAGGGATTTTGGCCAGGTGCCATTGTAAAGCGGGATTCCAATGGTACAAGGGGAAATGAGTTCTCGCAGGACTCAATCAATGTAAATAGTTTTTCAGCAAATTTTCAGGGATTCTCCAGCTATGGGTCACTGGTTTTTGTAAAAAGCAAGGATTTAAAGCGTGGCATGCAAAAACATATACAAAATGAACAAAAAAGTTTTGAGCAGTGTGGTCTTTTGGAGAAGAATGAGTTTTGAGCAGTGTGGTCTTTTGGAGAAGAATGAGTTTATTTCAGGGGTGCTTGATGAGGTGTCATTTATAGATACTATGGATGTGCTTTTTGATATGGGAAGAGCATGCTTACAGGGTGGAAATGAAATGATAAAGGTGTCATCTGTGGAGATGTATGATATAATCCAGGAATTTGAGGGGGTGGAATGTAAAAACATGAATTGTGAGATGGATGCTCATGTGGATACAAAGTACAAAACGGTTGCAAAGAAGGTGAAACAAGTTGCCTTGCCCTTGCCACCGGGAAGCAAGGAGAAGATAGATGAAGCTTCTATGCAGCCAAATCTTAGAGATCCGAAGAAAATTGGGCATAAATTTACTCAAGAAACTCTGAAAGAGCTGAAGATTGGTGAGAAGGATTTTCTGTTGCGAGTTGAAAGGGAATGCTTTGAGGAGATGCTTGTAAAACATGGGAAAGCTTTTGCCTTTCAGCCGCATGAGATAGGCTGTGTTGATCCAAGTGTAACAGCACCAATGGTGATCTTTACTGTTCCACATGTGCCCTGGAACCTGCGGCGGCCAATTCCAGTACCAAAGGCTCTCTTGCCAAAGTTGATGGAATTACTAAAGGAAAAGATCAGGATGGGAATCTTAGAGCCTTCATGTGCCCCATATTCCAACAGATGGTTTACTGTACCAAAGAAAAATGGGACATTGCGCTTTATTCAAGACATGCAACCTGTAAACAAAGTCACAATTAGAAATGTGGGAGCAGGTCCAATTGTGGATGAGTTTGCAGAAGCATTTGCAGGGAAAGCTATATACTCTATGGGTGATCTGTATTCGGGATATGATCAGTTCCAGCTGGATATACAAAGCAGGGACTTGACCACAATGAGAACTCCTTTGGGATTAGTAAGGATGTGTACCTTACCACAGGGAGCCACTAACTCAGTGGCACATATGATGAATGGAATGAATAAAGTCTTATGAGACTTCATACCACAAAAAACTATGCCATTTTTGGATGATGTGCCAATAAAGGGCTGTGATGAGAAAGATAAAGATGAGGATTTGGATTCAAAAGGGTGCCGCAAGTTTGTGACAAATCATATAAAGGATTGTGACATGATTCTATCCAGGCTTGAAGAAGTGAATCTTACTTTATCTGGGCTGAAATCAGTGTTTGGGGTTGGTGAAGTGCTAATAGTGGGACATCTTTGTAGTACTAGTGGACGCCGTCCTTGTCCAGCCAAGATAGATGCAATACAAAGAATGAAGGAAATATGCATTAATGTTACAGAGCTGAGGAGATTTCTTGGAGCATGCGTCTTTTATGTTATTTGGATCCCACATTATGCACATGTAGCAGATCCTCTTTATCAGCTTTTGAGGAAAAATCAAAAATTTTTGTGGAGTGCAGTACATATTAAAGCTATGCGGAAGCTGAAATATTTGCTCCAATCATCACCCATTTTGAGAAAGGCGGATTATGAGTGTGGCAGGCCTGTGATTGTTACAGTTGATACTAGTCCTACTGGGATAGGATGGGCAGTAGGGCAAGATGATGAGGATGATCATAGGTATGTAATTAGATTTGGAGCAAAGGTATTAAGCTTTCGGCAACGAAAGTATCCACAGATCAAGAGAGAATTATGGGGGATAGTCACTGCTCTAAAATGTGAAAAAGAATATCTTATTGGGGCATCTGTACTAGTGGAAACTGATTGCTTGCCACTTCTTGGGATGATAGCAAGTTGTACCACTCCAGATATTGCTATGCTTAGGTGGATTGCTTATATCAAGTCACTAAATCCTGAGTTTGAGCATATTGCGGGAAAAGATAATCCAGTTTGCAGATATGCTATCAAGAGCCAGATATGAAGATGAGAAAGAAATGATTAGTGACATTGATGATGTGGGTACAAAATTCTATACTACAGCATATGCAAAAGGGGATCATGTTTGCCTATCAAATGCACTTGAGTCTTTTATTGAGGAAATATATGAAGGAGATTGGTTGCTTATTGGTCAATATTTGAGTACTCTGACAAGGCAAGAAAATTGGTCTGACTCAGAATTTAAGAGGATCCGCAGAAAAGCATATGGTTATTTCCTAAAGGATGGGTATCTCTGGAGGCATCCTAAGCAGAGGAATGCTATGCCACAGAGAGTCATATGTGATAAAGAGACTCAAGGAAAGCTTGTGAAAGAATTCCATGAGAGTCTCTGGGCTGGGCATAGAAGTGCGTGGGCCACCTTTACCAAAATAAAGGAAAAATATTGGTGGAGAGGAATGTACAAGGATATTTCCCAATATGTGGAAACATGCATAGTATGCCAAATGTATTCAAATGTGCGGCATCGTGATGGCTTGCAACCAACCTATCCACCTGCCATGCACTACAAATGGGTAGTGGATCTAGTTACAATGCCTTTGGGAATTTGGCAGATGCGGTATATAGCACTTGCAAGAGAAGATTTGACAAATCAGGTAGAAGGGCGTGCTCTTAGAACAAAGAGTACGGAAACAGTATGCAAATTTCTCTTGGAAGATGTGATCTGCCGATATGGTTGTGTTGGGAAAATAACAGCTGATAGGGGTGAGCTAGATGTTGAAGAAGCAAGGGAATTCTTCTCTAGAATTGGTATCAAACTGTCTCTAACATGTGCTTACAATCCTGAGGGCAATGGGAAAAGTGAGCGAGGACATCCTCCAATCATTAAAGCTTTGGCTAAGGCATGCAGAGAAAGGATGAGAGAGTGGCCAAAGCTGCTACTTATACACCGCAACAGAATGGTGTAGCTGAAAGGAAAAATAGATCTCTCATGGAGATGGCAAGATGCATGGTGAAAGCATGCCTGCAGAATTAATGTATGGTCAGAAGCCAGTGATGCCAGTTGAAGAAGTAATTCTAACTTGGAATGTATTGCCCTGGGTGGAAGGATTGAGCAGAGATGACCTCCTTGCATTGCGAATAAGACAGTTAGAGAGGAGGCCTGAAGATGTAGAGCTTGCTAAAGCTCGCTTGAAAGATGCAAGGCTGAAAAATAAAGAAAGATTTGATAGTAGACACAGACTCCGGCCGAAACCTATTGAAGAAGGTGATTGGGTTCTAATGTATGATAGTAGCCTTGACAACCAATTCACTGTTCAAAGAAAATTTGCAAAAAGATGGTTTGGCCCTTACATTGTCAAGTATGTGCATGGAAATGCCACGTATACTCTGTGTGAGCTTGATGGAACAGAAGTAAAGAATCTTGTGGCTGGCAAAAGAATCAAGATATTTAAAAGAAGGCATGATGGTGATCCTTTTGATTCACAAGAGATTCAGGATGAGAAGCTTGACAGTGGTAGTATGGATATGATTGAAGAGGAAGAGGATAATCTTCCTGGAACTGCAGAAGATGAAGACGACATTCAGTTATATGTGGACCTTGATGATGATTTGGCACATACCAGAGGATGTGCAGGTTTAGAGGGGGTGGATGTCGTGCCATGGCACGTCTATGATGTGAAACCGTGCATGTGAGGCCGTCAAATACACATCCAGATGCATGAGGTTATGTGCCGTGACGAGTCATTATATGATGCCATGTACATATGTTCATATTGTATATAAGGTTCAATAAGACAAGCTGAGGCTGAGTCAAATCTAGGAGTTTTTGTATATGAGTGTGGAGGGTGATGGTTCTGCTAAATGGTATCGATTGGGTCAAATCAGTGAATCTTATGGAATGCAAACATGAGGGTATGCCAATGCACAAAGGGATGTATTTATGAAGATATGGGAAAATACTTGAATGAATAATTGGGGAGTCTATAAATCACATGGCCAATATGATGATTTATACACTATGGAGGCATCAAAAAGTAATGGAGACTCAATGGACATTGCAGTGTCGAGAAACTTATTGAATGTGGGGGAATTAAAATAGGTGAATTACTTTGCATTGAGAACTTTAACCTTAATGCTAAGGTTATGCTTTGCAATGAGAATTCTAACCTTAATGTTAAGGTTAGAAGCAATACATAAGGAGTAGCATACGTGGAAAAGGGAAGATATGTCTTTAATTTAGAAATTTCTGGAGCAAGCGCAGCAATTTGTAATTGGAAAATCCGCATCAATAGCTGGAAAAAGGTGGTAAGGGGGCCGAGTTCTCGGCGGGAAAAAGGTGAGAAAACCAGAGGCGACAACGGCGAGTGCAGAGTGAGGAATAAAAAATTCTGAGAAAGGAGGAACAGCGTCCATCCAACCAGAGTCTTTAATCCCAAGGAGGTTGCTTCTGTTTATGGCGTGTAGGAGTTAGAATTGTAGAGAAAAATGAGTGCTATCCAATGATAAGATTTTTATTATATACTTGTATTCTGTCTTCCGCGGTCTGCAGCGAAGCCGCCGTCAGAGGAATAGAGAAAAATCGATGAAAATCTCACCTTGCTCTACTCACAGTTAAGTGGGTTTTTTTTTACTTTGAATATTATAATCAACGATTTGGAAAATCGTATGTTTGGTAAACCTTTAAAGGATTTGAAGAATGGGAAGTTCTTGGGACTTGGAGAATTGTGGAAATAAAGCATCAAAAACACATTAAGGTTCCGGAAGGTTGGTTTACTTCCTACTCGATCAGATTTTTGGAATTCAAGCCATAGAATTTTCTAAATCTCATGAGCATGTTAAAGCTATGCCAAATGCTATATTTTACTTGTGAGATGTTAGAATATTAAGGCAGGTTTCAGGTGATAAAGTGCATCTCGAAATAATGGTTTTTGGAAGGCACTGGGTGTTAAGGATGTAACTGGTCACATGTATATTGGAAAAATTGGAAGGATTTGTTATGCCCACATGTGAATGGTTCAAAGGATTTCATGCAATTCTGTGCAATCATCAGGATGAATTCAAGGATGTATTGAGGCAAGTTGACACAAGTAATTGTCATTGGAAATAGTGATGTTCAATACTCCTTGGGAAATTTTGTACGTGAGTTTCCTTGTTGGATTTGACATTCACTCTCACAGCTAGAAGTTTCGTACTTTCCTGGCTGTACCGCACACTTCACGACAACGTGTATCGACATGTGGGAGGTGGGATTCGAACCCAGTATCTCCCTCATCCCAAGCACATGCCTTACCAACTCTACAATGGCACAACCGTGACCAACCCACGTTTGCGCATGTATATAGCCCGGTGTTTATACATAGGCACCTACACCCACGGGAGGGGACTGGCTACCGGCTATGGGCCCGGTCAAATGGGGTGCCACATATTGAGGCACCCCGAAATCTACCTAAAACTGACCGAAACATGGATTTGTGTGCGCAATGGAGAGAGTACCGCCTTCTTGGGTGGTGACGAGGGCTGAGGTAGCAGCGTTTTGCATGCTGAGATAGGGGCCACCACTGTGAGGAGCATCGTCATGTGGGCTGGCCACAGAAGAGAGACTGGCTTTGCTCGGAGGAGCATCATAGTCTGCATAAGCAGGGGCAATGGATTCTTCTGCACGTGTGGATGTGCCTGCAGCATAATCGGCTGCTATTCTACATCATTTTCATCACGACTACCCTCATTATCTGTTGGGTTTGTGGCTATTGCTGCATGCATGAGCCTAGCGCTGCTATGCCTCCTCCCACCTCTGAAACATAACCTACTACTACTGACCATGGCATACATCCTTCAATGCGCCCATGTTCTGCGCATTCCCCGTACTATAGTACAAACACCGTCTTACCCATGTTTGAACCAGCATGTGTTGTTGCCTTCATGACTGTCAACACATCTTCAAATGCAGCATACACCATTGAGCCCACTCCCATTTTCGCATACGAGTCATTATCGCAAGCGCCCTTGTGCCCGCCATCTCTGCATGTCTGCCTTCAACCTTATTAAGTGTGCTGCTTGGTCCCTTCCATCGCCCCCTCCAGGTCTACGACCACTAGGCCTACGACCACCAAACACCCCGTTTCACCTCCAGGCTCTAAACTTCTCAACCTCTGCAAATCGGAAAGTGTGCTACTAGCTTGCATCCTCTGACCCCATTACATCACAGTCATGTCAACTTCGTTGCAGTCTCATCACTGCCCTTTGACGACGTCCTTCACACGTACACCACATCGCTACCGCGTGCCTACTCCGCCCTGGTAAGAATTAGCAACCTCGACCACATTGGCTTGCCATGTTGCAAAGGATAAGGCCTATTGAAAACCTTAATTATCTATAGTGTAAAAAGGGCTTGTAAAAGAGGTATTCACATAGGGAAAGCACTTTTGGACCTCTCTCATATGTTTTTAGCTTTCACGTTGGCTTCTTCATTAACCATGTGAGGAGGCTTCACCAACCAGTGCTTCATCAAGGTTTTTTTCTCAAGTGTGCCTCATACACTTGATTATCAAGTGATGGAGCCATGGAAAAGTTGCTGCAAAAAGACACTATGAGGGGAATTTTAAGGCCACCCAAAACAGGATATACAGATGGATGGTATGTATATAAGTTGTTGTATGATGGATCCTAAGTGGCAAAAGGCAACATTGCAATCAAATGGAAAAGCATAGGTGCTTGAAAACCAAAATAGCAAGAACGTGGTGGAACGTAAGAGACAGGAAACGCTAGGTTCTGGAAGAAAGACAAGGCGGCGACAGCGTTCAAGAAGCAAAATGGAGATCTTTTGACGAGACTCTCTCTTAGCAAAAGTGGTTCGTACTACCACAAGAAAGAGTGGAGAGCGCAGACTACAATAGAGTGGTCTCTTGCAAGTCTGACGGTAGTGCAGGCTGGAATATTTGTAATTTTTTTCAAGTGTACAAAAGAGGACGGTGCAATGAAAGGGATTGACTGTGTCAAAGCAAAGGGTGCTGGAGACTGGAGAATCGCCTAGGTGGTGAGTCCAATGGTTTCTCGAAGAAGCACCTCTCTTAGAGACTTGAACTGGTGCAGATTCTCATTGACTGTAGATGAAGCTGCGAAGAGTTCTTGTTGAGGTCTACTTGTGGAGGATCCTTGAGAGTTTTTGTATTTTTAATCTTTCTTGAAGGCCCATGTCTGAGGGATGTTGAGACATTGATATATTTTATTTATCTGAAGCAAAAAAAGGTTTTGAGTGTTATCTTTGATTTTGATGTTTTTGTGGTGATGTATGTGCGATGTTGATTAAGATTGTGAAAGTTGAATCCTTGTGTGTGCCAATCTGGCAACTGGGGAACTGATTGTGAGTCAGAATTAGTTAAGAAGGCACAGATTTAGTTCTGAGCATCAGTATCATCAGCTTTGGGTTGACTTATTTGAGTGGGTGAGAAGTGCTTATAAGCCTGGTCTGATATTCTGGGGACTGCCAGTTGTCAGAAATAAGAAGGGCTAGTGGGATGAGAATGTCTTTGGTAGCTATAAGCCAGCTGCAGTCCAACAGAGTAACAATTGTGATGGCTCCTTATATGGTTAAAGTGTTCTGAAGGTCTAGAGTTTTCTACTGACACAGAAGGGAGTAAATCTGACCCACTTGAAGAGCGGTTGAGTTAGAATGGTCAGAACAGTCAAAATGGGATCAGTAGAGCAGTCAGTTTTGAGTCCTGAGGGGGCGATATCTCTTTAAATTCGAAGGAGACTGAGAGTCTCATAAGGTCAGAGGGGACACGTGGGATAAGATTTTTGCTTCACTTGAGTCTGTTGCATTAGTTTAGTCTATTTTCTATCAGTCGGGTCTATTTTAGTCAATTCAGCCAGAGAGGTAACAAAGGAGGGTCAGCAAAGGGGGCCATGAAGGCCCTAAGGATGTGGATGTGAGGCTAGCTGACTTTGAAGGATTGCAAAGGATTCTGGAGGACATTTTTTTGAATAGGGATAAGCATCAACATTCTGCATCAGATTTCGGACAGTTGTGGGCCAGTTGGTGTTATACATGTCAAAAGGTTGACAGGGAGTCAGCAGGAGAGAGCTAACAGGTTCATTGGAGCTTTGGGGTAAGTCTTTGAGGTTGACTGATAGTGGAGGATAATATGTGAGTTAGACCGATAGATTTCTACCTAGGGGCAAGAGGAGGATTTCGGAGGTAGATTTTAGCTAGTTTTAGGTAAGTTGGAGGTGTATTCTAGTCAGTTAGATGTTAGCTTTGGTCAAGAGAGCCTTTTGGGTGGATGATTAGGGCCTTTAGAGAACTGTGCTGACCTAAGAGGATAGCTAAATCCATCAGATGGACCAAATAGGGAGGTTGGGAGGGTTTTGAGGGGTTTTGAAGTGTCTCCAAGGGAGCCATTTGGAGGTTGTTAAGATGTCAAGCTCAACATGAGCTGACACTCACGAGGCACCTGCATGACCGTTTAACATTTACATCACTGGCAGGTTAGCTGGCATCGACATATCTTCGCCAGAGATTCTACAGCTGGACTACACTGACTAGTCCACATCTACCCACTTCTCTTAGCATGTTCACATTATGGACCACTTGTATATACTTTATTATGTGTGTTAGTCACTTTATCTTCTTTGTAGACCTCTTTTGTTATGTGAAGAATAAGAAGAATTTTTAACCTCTCACCTTGTGTGTTCTCTTCTAGGATTTGTGTGAGTGTGTGTGTGTGCTTACAAGAGCTCAAGCTCTCTTTTCCCCCTGTATCTTTTCATGGTATCAGAGCCTGGTTCATGCTAAGGGCTGAGCGTGCGGCAAGCAAGAGAAGCATAAGCGGTACAAGGGTAAGAGCTTTATCTACTCTTCCCCCTTTGTGTTGGCTACTACATTCTTGTTGGGAGCTCTTCGGGAGACACCAGTAAACGAACTCCGATTGAGGAGCTTTCTTCGCGGGTGAAAAGCTACAGGGAAACTATACTGTCCGTTGGATTTTCAGGGTGAAATCATGTTTTGGGCATGTCTAGACCTCTATTTTTTGGTTCGTAGTAGGCGTTCACTCACGGGCACTGCAGATAAGTTTTGATTCTCTGTAGAACTCTATTTTTTTTGGGACTATAAGAAGGGCGATTGGTTGTGTAGACACTGTGTGTACTACAAAGAGGTCTTAAAGTTTCCATTGGGTGTATGTATGCAAAGTAAGGTCACTGGTTGTGATAGTTTGGGTGCAATATAGTACCGCTGCAAAGAATACAATAGTTTGTGCAGGTCAAACAATAGTGCTATTTTTGGTAAATTTGTGTTGTAGAAAAGATGTCGAATGATGGAATAAACCAGATTGTTGTAGAGAAGATTGACAAGAATAACTTCCATGCTTGGAGGTTTATACTGACAAATTTTTTGATGGGAAAAGGGTAGTAGGACTAGGTGAACATGAGGAGGCACCAGAGATACCGGAGATTAATCCAACTGCCTGCAGATGTCAAAGAATTTAAGGATTGGAATCAAGGAGCAAGGAAAGTTATGTATTGGCTTTCTATTAGTATACAGGACACCATGATTAGGTATATACAAGATGCTAAGTCACCTAAAGAGGAATGGGACACCGTGGTGAAGTTGTATGAAACCAACACCAAGGCACAAAAGATTTAGTTGAGAAATAAGCTTCATACTGTGGAGAAGAAAAATATGTCTGTGAATGATTATGCCTTTAAGATCAAGGGCATTGTGGAATCCCTTGCATTAATTGGTGTTTCTGTGGATGATGATAATAAGGTGAAATTGTGTCGACGTGGTGTCAGGCCACAATACAAGGTGTTCAAGACGTCCATTTAGACTTGGGAGAACATTCCTAACTTCACAGATTTGGTGTGTCAATGCTGATCATTGATGAAGAGAAGAGCTTGGGTGAAGATTAACAATATTCACAAAACAAAAATAGTTCAGAGCAACAAGCCTTCTACACAAGTATAGGTAGAGGATGAGGTAGAGGTCGTGGGTGTGGCCAAGGTGGTGGCCGAACAGGTAATCAAAATTATGGTCAGCAACAGCAACAGTCCCAGGATTCACAACAACAACACACAGGTGGAAGAGGCCAGTTTAGAGGCAGGGGGAGTCAAAGAGGTCATGGTAATTGGTAAAGGCAGCATAATGATACACGAGGGTGTTTTACTGTGGTAAGCTTGGACATGTGCAGACAGATTGTTATAAGAAGCAAAGTGGCATGCGAAATAGAAAAGCGTAACAAAACAACTATGCATCCTCTAGCAAAAATAATAAGGATAATCAGAGGTTGTTTGTTATGCAACGTGTAGTTAATGATGATGTGTCTGGAAATGATGTAGAAGCATGTAAGGATGATGTATGGTATGTTGATTTAAGCACTTCGAACCACATGACAAGTCATGGTGAGTGGTTCAAGGAAATGAAAAGTCTTGAAAGACCAGGTTTTGTTGAAACAGGGGATGACACTGCTCGTCCAATTGCCCATGTTAGAGATGTGCCATTGTCTATGTAGGATGGTAAGGTGAAGTACCTTGCACATGTACTTCATGTTCCAAACATTACAAAGAATTTGGTTTTTGTTGGCCAGATGATTGAGCAGGGTTTGTGTTATGTAGAAGACTTTAAAGATAAGTGCAGGTTGGTTGCAACATGCAATAGAGTGGGCAGAATGTTTACATTGAATGTAAATGGGTTGTTGTGCAAGAATAGGGTGTCCAGTTTTGTCTATTTATGCTAGACTGGGACAATGCTTAGAGAGAAAATTTGGGGAGACAACGTACTTCAAATGAGATCAAGCAACTAAAAGAAAATACACATGCACTCAAATTAACCCAATATAAATTAAAGTAATATAAATTAGTCTTATTAATCAAAAAGATGATGAAATAATTAAGAAATGATCTTTCTATACTTAGAGTGATCCAAATTTTTTTCCATAGATGTACCATTACAAGTACACTAGTCCCTATAGGTTTTAGATTATTTACATCAAAAATGTAATTTTACTAATTAGATTATTAATATTCGCAAGCCTTCTAATAGCTTGGAAGAATTTTGGAAAAGAGATCATTAAAAATCCAACCATTGGATTTGCAATTTTGACTAACCACCACATTTTACTAATGTCTCATTATCTACCACTTCTTTGATCTACAAGATTGAGCATTTTAAGTGGTAGTTATTGTGGGTACAAAAAGTGGCATATTTTATAACACTTTAAAGACCTTGAAATATTCAAAGAAAATAGAAAAATAGCTTAACTTTTTCTCAAAAAATCAACTTAAGCTCTATATTATGTGAATATGTAAGGTCTAAAGTGGGAATCTCATATGAGTTTATATGTAAAGGATATTAGCATTTTATGAAATCAGTCCAAATTTGGGACAAGGTGTATACATTTACTTTGTACCTAAGGAAATGAGGAATTTCGACTATCTATTGCTTAATCAGATTATGCAACTATATTCTCAACTTTGTATGTGATGTTCCACCAAAAGAACTTGAAAGGAAACTCATTCGTTTAGCTAGGAGAGATTAGCCACTAAAGGTAAACAAAAATTTATTTTTTTACTGTTTAGAGGGTGCTTAAGTGGACAAAACTGGGCACCCTAATCTTGCAACCACCCAAATATGCCTGGAGTGAGTGCTGCAATGTTTGTAAATGGTTTAGGAGTTGTGGGAGATACAGACATTTGGCATAAGAGAATTGGGCATGTAAATATGCAAAGAATGAAGTCTATGCAGACTAAAGAAATTGTGACAGGAATGCATAAGCTTAAAATTGAAGGTATGCATAAGTTTAAAATTGAAGGTATGCATAAAGTTTGTGAAACATGTCAATTTGGAAAGCAAACAAAACATGTATTTCCACATGATAGAAATGTGAGAAAGAATGTACTAGATGTTATGCATTCAGATGTATGGGATCCTGCAAAGACTATGTCTATGGGTGGCTACAGGTACTACGTAACATTCATTGATGATCACATGAGGAAAGTGTGGGTGTATTTCATGAAGGAGAAGAGTGAAGTGTTCACTCATTTTCAGAATTTCAGAGTGGGGCTGAAAAACAAACATGAAAAGTACCTAAGGTCAGATAGAGGGGGATAATATTTCTCAATGAGTTCTCTGAATTCTTTCAAAGGAATGGCATTCAGAGACAATTTACATTTAGCTACACTCCGCAGCAAAATGGAGTTGCTGAGCGAAAAAATAGGCACATTACAGAGATAGCACGAGCATTGATGGCAGAGAAGAATATGCCGCATAGCTATTGGGCTGGGGCTATGTCTACTATAGTAGTTTATATCATGAACAGGACTCCTACTACAGCTATGCATGATGTAACGCTAGAGGAGAGGTTTACTGGGGCAAGAAACCTGATTTGTCTCACTTGAAAGTTTTTGGATATATTGCATATGTGCATGTGCCAAATGAGTTGCGTACTAAGCTAGATCCAAAAGCAGAAAAATGTGTGTTTATTGGGTATTTTCTTGAGAAAACGAGATATAGATGTTATAATCGTGCTACATTGTGAATTGAGGGTAAGCAGGGATGTTGTATTTATGAGATGAGTAGCTGGTATGCTGCTGAAAAAGATGTCGTTGGGGGGGCTGATGTAAGTGGAAATGTGGTTGCACAGAATGCAAGTCAGCAATCACAGTCATTGAGTGGACCAGGAGAGTCCTCATCTAGCGGTTCTATTGATAGACCATAGAATGGTAGGTTGCGTCATAATACTAGTCCTAAAAATGTAGTTGGTACATCACATAAAGGCAAAGAGAAAGTGGTTGAGCCCCTTGGTATTTCTGTAGGGCATTCTCTTGTTGATGGAGATTCTAATGGCTTGGAGATGAGCCTTGATGTGAGGAGCTTGGGATTCCTGCAAATGAGGACACTTGGTGTGAAGAAGGCTATGGAAGCCATGAATGCAAAGCTATGAAGATTTAGAAGAGTCAAAAACCCTGTGGAGAGGTTAACTTATGATGGTTATGTGGCACATCACTATGCTTATATGTCAAAAGTTGTGTAGGTTGTAGAACCCACATGTTTTGATGAGGCTATTGAAAATGTGTGTTGGGAGAAAGCTATGGATGAGGAGATGGATGCATTGTATGGAAATGAGACTTGGGACTTAGTGCCATTGCTTGAAGGCAAGAAAGCTATTGGCTATAAGTGGGTGTATAAGGTGAAACATAACAATGATGGGGCTGCATAAGAAGGTACAAGGCTAGATTGGTAGTAACCAAAGGATATGCGCAGACACATGAGATTGATTATGAGGAGACATTTGCCTCGGTTACAAAGATGGCAACTGTGAGAGCTGTGATTGCGATGGCTACAGCTAAAGGCTAGTTTTTACATCAAATGGATGTAAAAAATGCATTCTTGCATGGTTACTTGCAAGAAGAAGTGTATATGGACTAGCCACTTGGTTTTGAGGATGCAGGTCACCTAGAGTATGTATGTAAGCTTCATAAGGCCTTGTATGGCCTGAAGCAAGCTCCACGAGCATGGCATAACAAGATTGCTAAGTATCTTGTCACGATTGTTTTTCATATGGTGGCAGATGCAGATCACTCTTTGTATGTGCGCAAGAGTGATAAGGGTATTGTAATCATCACCATATATGTAGATGATCTTATTGTTGGGGGTGATAACTTGGATGAGATTGAGCATGTGAAAAGTCTTCTCAAAAGGAAGTTTGAGATGAAGGATTTGGGAGATCTATGCTACTTTTTGGGAATTGAGGTCATTTGCGGTCCTGAGCGTATTTGGCTGGAGACAGTATGTATTGGACATGTTGTCCAAGTATGGGAAGGCTGATTGTAAGTCAATCTCAGTGCCATTAGATCAAAATGGCAAGCTTAGTGTGCAGATGCAATTTATGTGTTGGAGGATCCCACTATGTACAGGAAGATTGTGGAGAGTTTGATCTATGTCATGATTAGCAGGCCATATTTGAGTTACACTGTTAGCTTAGAGAGCCAGTTATGCAGGTTCTGCGCAAACAACATCTTAATAGTGTGCCACGCACACTTCGATATCTGAGGGCCACTATTGACTATGCCTTGTTTTATGCAGCAGGTATACCATTGGAGCTATATAGGTACATAGATGTAGATTGGGCAGGTAGCATCTCAGATAGGAGATCTACCAAATGGATTTATGTTTTCATTCAGGAGTGCTGTTGTGACATGGAGCAGCAAGAAGCAGCCCATAGTTACCTTGTTGTGACTACAGACATAGAGCATAGAGGAGCTACGCGGTGGCAGCATGTGAGGTAGCTTGGTTACGCAAGCTGATTTGGGGTTGTATGTGGAGAGAAAGGTTGTCATATATTGTGACAATCTTAGCAGTATATAGTTGGCCACGAACCCAGTTTCCATGCGCAAACGAAAGACATTGAGGTACATTACCACTTCATCAGGGAGAGAGTCGTTGGCAGGCGACATTGACTTGGCTTACGTCGCTGACATCTTCATGAAGGCCTTGAGAGTTGAGAAACTCTGCAAATTTTTAGATATTCTTGGAGTTCATGAGTTGGAGTTGAGCTTGAGGGGGAGTGTTGAGATGTCAAGCTCAACATGAACTAACACTCATGAGCATGACCGTTCAACATTTACATCACTGGGCGGGTTTGGTAGCTGGCACCGACATATCTTCGCTAGAGATTTATAGCTAGACTATAGTGACTAGTCCACATCTACCCACTCCTCTTAGTGTGTTCACATGATGGACCGCTTTTATATACTCTATTATGTGTGTTAGTCGCTTTATCTTCTTTGTAGACCTCTTTTGTTGTGTGAAGAACAAGAAGAATTTTCAGCCTCTCACCTTGTGTGTTCTCTTCTAGGGTTTGTGTAAGTGTGTGTGCGCTTGCAACAAGAGCTCAATCTCTCTCCTCCCTTGTATCTTTTCAGAGGTGAAAGGATAGGTGCAGGTCTCGTTATTAATGCCCTTGGAACTGGGATTTCAATGTCCCCTACTTCTAATTCCATAGTTTTCTCTTCTTGTGTGCTTGTTGGTGCTGTATAGAGGCCATCACTTAGAGACCACACATTGTTTTGGTGTCCCCAGAGAATTCTTGTTAAGGGATTTGGTCTGTAGGTTGGAACTCACATGTTGATCAAATGCGGGCCAATGGCTTGTTTTGGTTATCATGTGTTCAGAGGACAGAAGGGTGAGGATGGAACCCTATTTTTGAAGAAGATTGAGTTGGTGGCTTTAGGCAATGGCAGGGATGACGAAGCCTATAAGATGAGAATGGCAGACTTGTTGTTGGAAGATGAAGGTTGGGAATGGTTTAAATATGATGCCACAGAGGTTGAGAGAGAAAGATGGGACAAGCTAAAGTGAGACTTGAAGAGAAAGTATGGGAGAGCTGATAGCCCATAAGTTTTGGGGAGAGCTTAGAAGGCTGAAACAGGGAGAGGATGAAGATGTGTTTGCTTTGGTTCACAGGTTTGAAGCTGTTTGGAGAAAAATTCTAAAAGCTTTGG
Organism: Cibotium barometz; assembly: GCF_041138505.1. Taxonomy (NCBI): domain Eukaryota; kingdom Viridiplantae; phylum Streptophyta; class Polypodiopsida; order Cyatheales; family Cibotiaceae; genus Cibotium; species Cibotium barometz. The sequence continues at coordinate 45,028,361 of NC_141073.1, read as the reverse complement.
GTAAGAATCAGGTGCCACCTGATTTTTTGAAAAAAGACAGGGTCATTGGTGTATTGCATGAAAGCATCAGAGTAAAGGTAGAGTTTATGGATCCAAGAATCTTTGTTGAAACTATGAGGCAGGCATCAAAATAGTGGAGGAAGAGGATGAGGAAGCAGGAGATGGTAAGAAAAAAAAGGGAAGTAAATAGGCCTATAGTGGCAGCTTTGCTGATGAATTTGCTTATGCAAAGGGAAATATGTGTGGAAACTCCAAGGGTTGAGGAACTAGGTAGAGGGAAAAATGGAATACATCAAGAAATACAGAGATTGACTGAACATGTTGGGAGTCTGAATCTTGCTATGTTGGAGGTTCTTAGTGTTGATTGGGGGCAAGAGAAACCTGCGAGTCATTTTGATTATGTGAGTATGGATGGAGCTATTTTGGAATTGGCGGAGTCTTTTGATGAAGCAGACGAGGTAGACTTGGATCAGGGTTGGCTAGAGGCAGTTAGTGGAAGATACATGTGTTGATGCGCATGGAGTCTTGGAGCTGAGTATTGATATGCTTTCAGAGGAGGTAGACGTAGGTTTGAAGGATGCTTACTATGTGTTTTTAGAAAGAGAACTGGAGGAAGATGGTGCTGTGAAGCGGGCATCTAAATGTAGAAGTGGTAAAGGATTCCAGGGCTTTTGTGAGTGCTAGATGAAAGCAGACTGAGCTGCAAGATGCTCCTTTGTGTTTTTGATACTTTTTTACATGATATTGATGCGACCTACTTTGAAGTGGATCATGGGGATGTTGTTGCACATAATGTTGAGCCTGTAGGTATAGGCTATGTGAGTATTCAGCCAAGTGGATATGATGAATTGGATGAGGGTGATTGCATATAGGATGTTGGCTATTGTGAGTAGACCCAAGGTGTGGATGTTGTAAAGAGTAGGTAGAAGAATGGTGTCTATGCTGAATCTATTTTGCAGGAGGAAGAATGGTCTAAGAAGACCTATAGCTCTATACTGGTGAGTAATTATTATGTTTTTGAAGATTCTTTTGATGAGATTTCTGTACTCCACGTTCTTGGAGGTGGTATGGACGGGAAATTTAGTGATAGCAAGGGCGTGTTTGGGGAAGAGAACAATGTTTCTCTTATAGATGTGTTGATGCTTTTGGGTGGTGGGATGAATACCAAATGGAATCACTCAGGCCTTTTTCTAAAAGCACAATACTGAGGATGTTTGCCTTTTTCTAAAAGCACAATACTGAGGATGTTTATAGGATGCTTGCAAGTGTTTGATGAGTTGAGGAAAGTAGAGAAAATGCAATAGGAAGGTTATGGAAGATGGTTTTTTATCCCTTTGATCCAGGGGGATGATAAGAATGTTGGATCATGCCTTGTTGTAAATACAACTATACAGAATAGTTTGTGAAGAGTGGTGTTTGAAGTGCCAAGGTGACAGTGAAATGGGACAAGTATTGGACCCGCGCGTTGCTGCAGAGCCGACAGGTAGAGTTCTAGAAAAAATAAACTCAGTTTCTCCAATTTAGGTCATGTTTTAAGTAAACACAATACATTATTTCAAGTGACTTTATATATATATATCTCAAAATAACATCCATGTCTCGTAGATTTATGGCGAAAACAAAAATATCATAGTAATGTAGCATACGAAGATGCAGAAAAGGACCAATATTACATATTCTCAAAATGCACCACAAAATACGTATTCTCAGTCAGTAATGTCAGAATCAACAAATTGAATTCTTCTCTTGTGAGAAGGATCATTCAATTGTCTCCTCATCACAATACGCTCTCTATTGTAAAGCGGTGATCCATCCCGCACATGCTCTACTATCGATGAATGCAAAGGACCTGCACAAACGAAACAATGATAAATCAAATCTGCACATAACGACACATCGATAAATAAAATCTCAAAAAATCTTATAATAGAAAAACATAATCAAAATTACCTCGTACAATAGAACATCGAGTGGATGGTACATGAGGAGCTCTAGTATAAAACGCATAACGAATACCAATGGCCATGATGGATGTAAGAAACACCCACTCATCGGGTACTGAATACCCCTCAAATGATGCAAAGCATCTGTCCATCTCTCTCCAAAACAAATAGACACCCCACTCCTCATCAGGAACACCAATCCCGTACATCTCGATGCCTTCGTCGACAACTCTTACCATAAACGTATCAATGTCATGTAATATCCTAAAATCAAAGCATAACAAATAGGTTATACAATTATTTATATATAGGTTCAAAAAATATTCATACAATGCCTAACAATTACACTTATACTTACCCATCCCTATAAGCATCAATCATAATCCCTGCTACGTGACCTGCAGTAATAGGAGCTGACCATAGCGGTGGCTCTGTATACAGATAGACATTAGTATAGAATGTCATGTTCCATACTTTGTAATCAAGAAAAGTTAAGCAAATATAGAGAAAAACTCACGTTCTATCCTCGACAAAGGCATGTCCAATGTAAAGGTAATCTCAGACATGTCTGTAAACAACAAAAATAGGTACTTTTACCATGGACAAATATGTATAAAAAAAGAAATCACAACAAAATTAATCAAATTGCAGAACTTAAATAAGAAACCTGACTTGTCACTCTGAAGTCATCAAGATCTCCTTATAAACAATATTGTTTGTTGTAGGTGTATAACTTTGAAGATCATCAAATGAACACTCCACATTAGCGTTATTCTCAAGTAACACCTTCACAGCATGAGGAGACCGTGCTCGTGACAACGCGACATACAGTTGTCCATGAGTAAACATTGGAGTCACCAAATACAACCCCAAGACATTTAGGGTTTGGCCTTGTGATTTGTTTATTGACATGCCAAATGCCAGCCGGACGGGAAACTGTCTCCTCCTCATGGTGAATGGTAGTTGGGCCACGCTGCATATAAAGGTAATCCGTGGAAGAAATACTCTTTCACCAACTTTAGTACCAGTGATGATTTCAGTCTCCAAGACTTTAGAGTGAAAGGCCTTACATATCATCCGTGTACCATTACAGAGTCCACGTCTTGGATCCAAGTTACGAAGCAAAATAACAGGAGCTTCTAACTTTAAAACCAAGCAGTGAGGTGGATATCTGCCCCGAAGGTCGATTGTGTTCAAAAATTCTGTGGAATACAGGAATGAATTTTCATCATTTTCAAGAATTGAATCTGCACTGAAATATTGCTTAGGCTCACCAGGCATTGCATCCAAAGCTGTCTTATTCACAATATCCACTTGACTGTTTATCGGAGCAAGAATAGCACGCTCACTAAAGTATGAAGCATACGTCGTAGTGATAGCCAATTCAGAGTATACCCAATGTACCAAGTCTTTAAGACTCGATCTTTGCAAGACCATATTACTTGGTAGTGTCACCATCGTATTATCATCGCTACAATCCACTCCATTCCCAATATTCATGACCCACTGTTTAAACTCATTGCATCCATTAGTATTGCTTGATTGAATACGCATATTTCCAGCTAACTTTAGAACTTTGATAGAGTTCATAGAAAGGAACGACACAATGCTGCATTAACAATATCCTCACGTCTTCCCTTCATAATAACAGGCAAGATTTGTCTAAAATCTCCTCCCATTAATACAACCTTTCCACCAAATGGCTTATCTGAGAATAATACATCTTGTAAGCTCCTATCCAATGCTTCAAAAGCATAACGATGAATCATTGGAGCCTCATCCCAAATAATGAGCTTACAAACTCTCAAAACCTCAGCAAGTTGTCCATGTATAGGGATTTTGCAAGTTGAAGAATTGTTTAGCTCCAGAGGTATCTTGAATCTAAAATGTGCAGTACGTCCATTCGCCAAGAGTAGAGAAGCAATACCTGACGATGCAGTGGCCAAAGCAACATACCCTTGTCCACGTACTCGCGCAAGCAAGCAATTATACAAATAGGTCTTTCCCGATCCCCCCGGACCATCCAGGAAAAAAATGTCACCTGCATTTGTCGCAATTGCATGCATTACAGCATCGAAAGCAACACGCTAGCTATCTGTTAATGTTGACTCCATAGCACTTGACAGGTTATATTGTTCCACAGTATCAAAAGATCTCTCTTCCAAAAGCAATGTATTTTCAGCCAAGACTTCCAAATCAGTTCTGTTTAGTTCAGGCATTCCTTCAAAATCTGCCAATGTCCGTCTCTGAGCACGAAGAATTTCTTCCAAATGTAGTAGTGCATGAGTTTCAGCTAATTGTTCAATACCAATAAACTGCCCCCTGCTTCTTGATAACTGGTATAGAAAATCTTCTATCATTTCTTCTCGAAATCTCTTCCACAATATTCCTGGACAGGAAGGCTCACAAAATAGCAATATAGTACCAAAAAGACATCTCAATTGCAAGGCATTTTGCATAGATGATGCTTCCTCCATACATGCAACCCATTCAGAATCATCTTCCAGTATCCCTCTGGCAATGCAAGCTGCCTTGAAAGAAGGATAGATGTGACCATTGAGCGAACGCAAATCTTCAAATGACTTAGATCCTTTACATATTGTAAGAAGTAGGCGAACATAGTATGCCTCACCTGCCAAAGGAGCTACAAAGTACATGCGCCCTATAGTGTTTCCAATCTTTCTTTTGGTCCATTTCTTCAACCTGGAGTTCCAAACCCATTGTTGAGGGAAATCACTATACAATGTATTGTTTGCTTCAGGATGTTGTTGATTACAGGTAAACCATTCAGTCATAGTAGTCTTGCCTACATTTTCCCTCTGAAAAACATCTGCAATATTATCATCATCTCTGAAGATAACATTATGACCCCCATCTAAGTGTACCTGCAACCGTTGCACATCAGGCTTCTCATTGTGTAAATCATACTCAAAGAGTCTCCTGCCTCTGATGCAGAGACGTAACGTGCATCCAAATACCTCTGAATCTCATCGACTACACAAGCAGCATTAACATCCCCACCTTGTACAGTGC